>NC_089595.1:112740312-112989730 GCF_019320115.1 Miscanthus floridulus
AACATTGTTAGTTGTAAAACCACAATATTATATTAGCTAAATCACCAAAAGTATGTCCGTTATGGCAAAATCAGCACCCCTGCTTGGTTGAATATAAGATTGATGGTGGCTCCACATAAGCTGCATAAACTAAAGTTGTGAAGTGGATGCAATTGCCAAAAGAATAAGTAAACCCACATTGTGCATAGCTGGAATAGCTCAGTTGGTTAGAGCGTGTGGCTGCTAACCACAAGGTCGGAGGTGCAAGCGCCGCTTTTTTTTTTTCTTTTTTATTAGTTTAGTGGGCCCAAGTTTTTACAGCAATATTAAGATATCCCCTTACTGTTTTTACCTCAAAATGGATATGTAGTTCTTTCAGACTTTGCTATCTACTAAATGAAAAGGCACTGCACCTACCAGTTCTATTTTTTTTTTAAAAGATATGTAGTTCTGAACACCTGGCACTAGTAAACTAATCAACCATATGAACAAGGTTTTTGTTCACAATGGATTTAAGTTCTGAACACCACCTTTTTTTGAGAAAATTTAAGTTCTGAACACCTGGCAGACCGACACAGCGAACAAGGTTTTTGTTCACAATGGATCTAAGTTCTGAACACCATATGAAGTTTTTTTTGTTCATTATCTTCCTATTATTATTTTTCAGAGTATATGAACCAGGACGCCTTACAGGCTCACAAGAGACTTCAGCCACAACAAAGAACTTAGTCAGTCAATGCCATAACTATGGACTACTACTAAATAGTAAGTGATTACCACAGAAACACAATTGTGACTCTGGTACTCATCTCAACATTTAGTAGCGCCCCAATTGTTAATGAAAACCAATGTGATGCCATTCGTTTTCAAATTGTAAGTTGTTCTATTTTTCTATTATGTATATAATTACACTATGTTTAAATACACAATTAAAGCCAGGGAATATTTTGTCCTTGCCCTTACTTTGATGTCCAATTGTGATTTTACCCTCGTTTTTGTCGTCGTTGTGATTTTACCCCTGTTTTGTAACAACTAAGCCTCAGTTTACCCTTACTTTCAACTCTGTCAGTTATATCCCTTCACAGTAAGACCAAAGGACGACAATACCCTTATCCGCTCGTACCCTTCCAATCCCCCGTCCTCTACCATCCTCTCTCCATCCGGTCTCCTCCCCTCCCCTCCCGGCGCCCGACACGCCCCCTCCCCTCCCCTCCCCTCCCGACGCGCCCCCTCCCCAACCCTCCCTCTCTCCTCCACTCTCCCCCACGACGGCTCCCAGCGGTGGTGCGCGGTTGCCGCGAGCGCGGGCCCAGCCCCCGGCGGTGGCTCCTCCCGGATCCAGCGTCGGGCAGGGCGCAGGGCGGCTCAGCCCCTCCCGGCGGCACGGAGCAGCAGCAGCAGCGGGTGGTGTCACGGATCCGCCCTCCTCCCCTACCTCCATGGCTCCACCGGCGGTAAGGAGCGCGACTCTCCTCCATCAGCGGGCGGCGCAACCCCTCTCCTTCACCTCGGATCCGGCTGGATCCATGGCGGGCGTGCCACCCGGCGGCTGGATCCGATGGAGGACGGCCGGATCCATGGTGGGCGCGCCCCTGGCGACTGGATCTGGTGGAGGGCGGCCGGATCCATGGCGACCGCACCCCCCCCCCCCCGCGGCTGGATCCGGTGGAGGGCGGCTAGATCCATGGCGGCCGCCCCCACCCCCTCCCGTGGTGGATCCATGGCCGGCGCGCTTCCCGACAGCGGATCCAGGGAGGTCTCGTCCTTCGTCGAGACCAACGCGTCCGCGGCCATCCGATGTTGGGGCCCGCAGGGTAGCGCGGTGCATGCGGGGCTCGCCAATGCGACCGCCGCGACGTACCTCGCCGCGGGGGGCTTCCGAGCATGCACCGTCCTCGCCTCCGGCGCCGCGCTCTGCTCGGGCACGGACGACGTCGGCGTGGCGGCGAACACCTCTACCGTCAGCGCGCTGCCAAGGGACCTCTTCGGGTACGGCCTGGCCGTCGGCGACTCCCACGCGTGCGCGCTCCGGCTGCCCAACCACACCGCGGTGTGCTGGAGCCTCAAGGGGCCCACCACCACCCTATACGAGCCGGCGCTCGGGATCTCCTTCCCGTTCCTCGTCGCCGGCGGCAACTTCACGTGCGGCATCGCGTCCAGCTCCTGTGATTTGGTCCGTAGGAAAATTAGTATCAATATTTAGGAAGAATGAGTTTTTGTCGGTCCATCGATTTAGCTAACTGTGTATTCGGTGATGTGATTTGTTTGCCAAACAGGGATAAAATCACAACGTATTCAGATAAGTAGGGGCAATTTCACAGGGGTAAACTTGTCTTTACTGAGTCCAGTTGACACCGTTACCTGCTGTTCACGGAATAAGGGTAAACTTAAGCTTCGTTTTCAAAAAACTGGGGTAAAATCACAACGATGACAAAAGCAGGGGTAAAATCACAACTGGACGTCCAAGTAGGGGCAAGAACGCAATAGCCCCTTAAAGCCATGTATCTATAAAACATAAGTACTTTTTTTTAAAAAAAAACCCTGCAGTTTCTACTAAGACTACTAAGACAGGAAAAAATCTGCACGTCCCGCGGAAACTACACTGACCATGTGCTTCAACAGAAGAGCTATCCATGTTGTGTAATCTATATTTGACTATTTTAGAAAAAAAAAACGAGAGTCCAACATGGATTTAAATAGCGGGCTATAACAACGCTATAGCGCCGCTATAGCCTCTGGAGAGAGCTCCCGTTACGCTATTTCTATTTTTCCGCTATATCATTTATAACCATTATATTATGCTTTAACGTCGCTAAATTGATTAGCTGTGACTTTAAAATAGCGCTGCTATTTCAACTTTAGCTTTTAGAGTGACAATCTACTTATTATATATTTATCTTTTACTGTTAAGTTGATCTTTTAGAAAATTGAACACTTGAGTCTCACAAATTGTGCTATAATGCCATATTAAATAATATTCCCTAGACTCCTAAAGCCTTGAAAACATATTTGTGTTCAGTAATTTTCACGATTATTGTGTTTTTATGAAATAATTACTTGATTTTTTTACGGTTTTCTTAAAAACCGCTATCTGTCGTAGCTCCGCTATAGCTGCGCTATAGCTTTATAGCTTTTGAAAAAAAGATGCCGCTATTTACAATAGCCCACTATTTTAAACCTTGGAGTCAATAACTATTGTATCTACCTTTATAAAATAGCAAGTCATGTATCCCGAAATTTTCGCATACTAGATATAGCTTGCATATGCCGCTAGCCATTCGCCTCACTCTATTGGAAAGGCGGTTGGAGTTTTCTATTTTTTTGGCTGAGGTTTCTATTTTAAAGGTTGGCTAAATTACGAGTTTAGCTATCTATTTTTACCAACTCTGTTAGAGTCCCATCCTAATTTTCCAGTTTAATTATCACGATCAGCTACGGTTTCTCTTTGTTGTCGCTATCACCGCAGAGAAGAAAGGTCTCGTGACTTAATAATCACGAATTTTGCATGAACAATCTACTCCTGCGCGACACGGAATAGGAAGCTGGCTCTGCTCACCGACGGAGGAGGACGCGATGGCGGAGCCGCAGCCGAAGGTCTTGAAGCGCGCGTCGACGATCCTGCCGGACCCCTAGTCGACGCGGATCTGCAGCTTCATGACGTCCCCGCACGCCGGCGCGCCGACGATCCCCGTGCCGACGTCCACGTCGTCCTTATCGAAGGACCCCACGTTGCGCGGGTTGTTGTAGTGGTCCACCACCCGCTCGTGGTACCCTCTGCTCCTGCCCACCGCCGCCGCCGCCGCAGCGACCGCGGGCGCAGCCTCGCCGCCTCCTACGCCGAGGAGCCGCCTGCCCGCCGCGCGCAGTATCATGGCCATCGATAAGGCTCGGAGCTCGGATGAGGCGTCTCTGGATTCCCCTCCCGTTCTCTGCCCCCTCGGTTCCGTTCGGCTCCTTGGTGTGATCGTGTCGCGCGATGGGGACAAAAAGGAATGGAGAGAAGAGGCGTGTCATGGTTGGGCCCGGTACGCGGGGGATCGAAACGTGGCGCGTGGGGCCCGCAATGGCTAAGGATTATGGGCTGTGAATGCAACGCGTGTACGAGGTGTGTACGTGGCGGACCGCAACGGGCGGCCATGAGGCGGTTCGCCCTGGTTGTGTATGGGCTTTTACTGGGCTCGCTTTGGACCTGGTTGCTATTTTATTATGGGCTGGCCCTTGAAGGGCTAAGTTCGTTTTTGGGCCATATAGAACCTTGGGCCACATAATTCGAGCGCTGAGAGCTACTCGAGCACCCCGAATATTCAATGGAAAAAATCTACTTGACCCCCCAACTATCATACTTGGTTTACTTCACCCCCTCAACTATGAAACCATCTGTTTTACCACCTGAACTTTTCAAAACCGTCTATTCTACCCCTGGGCGGTTTTCAGCGGCGGTTTGCTACAGTAACGGCGGGTTTGCTACAGTTCAGGGGGTAAAATAGACGGTTTTGAAAAGTTCAGGGGGTAAAACAGACGGTTTCATAGTTGAGGGGGTGAAGTAGACCAAGTATGATAGTTGGAGGAGTCAAGTAGACTTTTTCCAATATTCAATACACAAACTCATCCGTGCCTCGAATTTATCTCACCATCAAATATCATCGAGTAAAACTCTAACTGTAGTAGGTTAAAAAAAACTCTCACTGTAGTAATCCCTCTGTCATTTAAAATATGTAAATTAAACTATAAATTTCATATTTATAGAGAAGATCATCAACATTTATGACACATAAAATAGGTATACTATAAAAAATACAAGGTCAGTGTCAATATGAGTTTTATGTGAGTTCCATCTGCATTTAATAAACTGTCATATATGCATTTTGATGGCACAACAACATTAAAAAAAGAGAGAGAAAAAGTGAAGTTCATATACATGAAACTCTTCTGGCACGATCGTTAACGCTATATGAGTCGTGAAATAAAATGTCTTTGAAACAATAGAATGAAACTATACATGAGCAGATGAGCTTGTAGATCAATGGTAGGACTTCCAGCAGAGGAACCACCCACCCAGGGTACGAATCCTGGGTGATGCACAATAAAAATCCCCTCGCTGGTGATGCCAGGGTTCGGGGGTTTTTGCGCGGTCGGAAGCAAAAAACGGGTGGGGAAAAGAGCCCCCCCCCCCCCCCCCCAGCGGTCGCGTTTTTTTAAACTATGCGTGAAGAATGGATAGGGGTGTTCGCTGTAGCTTTAATCTGAAGTGAATAGACCTTCATTCATGTCTTATTTTATTTTACATGATATGATATTTTTGAAAACAACGCCAGAAACTCTTAACTAAGAATAGCCTAAGTATTATTATGTAAACTTAGTTAAGAATAGATAATTTAACTCAGAAGAAAGCTGAGATGATATTCTTTTGACTAATTTGTCATTTGTGGATGGCTGTAAGTTCCTAGTCGACAGGGCACTTTTGATTGGCTTATAAGCCATGCCTGAAAGTACTGTTGGCTCGTTTGGTGTGAGAGAAAAATACTGTTCGTTGGCTGATAAGTCATGGCTTATAAGCCAAATACGAGGAAGTGAACGGGCTGGTTGTCTAATCAAGTAGCATTATATTGTCCCACTTGCAGTCTGATTGCTTATCTTTTTGGCTTCTATAGTCCATATGACACGCAGCATCGAAAGCGAACTCCTCATTTTTTAGATCGAACACGTTGCTATAAGGTTGGCCGCCAGAAAGCACACTGGCCAACCCATGAAGACCGCTACCTCACTGCTCTGAAAACGATTTTTCTTCAGTGACCCGTAAGCCTCCGGGTAACTGACCGATCACTTGCTGGAATAGGTGTCCCACCTGGCTATAAATTTCCACATGTTGGGTCAGGTGATCTCACTGCAGCTGCAGCTAGCATAACACAAATCGACTACTAAGCCCCCATGACCAGCTGACCAGTGCCAGCTAGCATGAACATGAAGCTCGTTTTGCCTATCCTCCTCTTCCTGATACCAGAATTCAGTACCGTCATCAGTAGCAGCAATCCTCCACAGTTCGTCTACAACGGCTTCACCGGCAGCAACCTCACCCTAGACGGCTCGGCGAGGATCACGTCGGACGGCCTCATCGAGCTGACTAACGACACGTCCAGGATCAAAGGCCATGCCTTCTACCCGTCCCCGCTTCGCTTCCGCCATTCCCCGGACAGCACGGTGCAGTCTTTCTCCCTCTCCTTCGTGTTCGGCCTCCTCTCTTCGTTCTCTGACATCAGAGGCCATGGCCTTGCCTTCTTCATCGCCCCAAGCACTGATTTCACCGGTGCTTTCCCTATCCAATTCATGGGCCTTCTCAACTCTACTGACAACGGGAACTCAAGCAACCATATCTTTGCAGTTGAGCTTGACACCGTCCAGAACACCGAGTTTGGGGACATCGACAACAACCATGTCGGCATCGACATCAACAGCCTCAGCTCTCTCAAGTCCAGCACGGCTGGGTTCCATGACGACAGCAATGGAAGGTTCACAAACCTACAGCTCCGGGGAAATGGTCCAATCCAAGCTTGGGTGGAGTACGACGGAAACACGACACGGATCGATGTGACAATAGCACCCCTTGGCATGCAAAAACCTGTGAGGCCACTGCTCTCCTTAACCTATAACCTCTCAACGGTTATAACAGAGCAAGCATACATTGGTTTCTCATCTGCAACGGGCTTAAGCACAGGGCATCATCACTCTGTGCTTGGCTGGAGTTTTGGCATGAATAGTCCAGCTCCAATCATTGACTCTGCAAAGCTACCCAAACTACCTTATCTCGGTCCAAGACCTCCATCTAGAATCCTAGAGATCACTCTACCGATTGCATCTGCGCTTTTCATATCACTTACCGGAACTATAGTTGTTCTACTTGTGAGGAGACATTTTAGATATAAGGAGGTGCATGAAGATTGGGAGGTCGAGTATGGTCCACACCGGTTCGCTTACAAGGATTTATACAACGCCACCAAAGGATTTAGTTCCAAGAACTTGATAGGGGTAGGTGGATTTGGTAGGGTGTACAAGGGAGTGCTTCCCACATCAAAATCAGAGGTTGCAGTAAAGAGGGTGTCGTATAACTCAATGCAGGGTACAAAACAGTTCATTGCTGAAGTTGTAAGCATGGGGCACCTCCAACATAACAATGTAGTGAAATTATTTGGGTATTGTAGGCGAAAAGGTGAGCTCCTTCTGGTGTATGACTATATGGTAAATGGAAGTCTTGACAGATACTTGTATGGTAAAGAGGGCAGGGCCATCCTTGATTGGGGACAGAGGTTTAGGATCATCAAAGGAATTGCAGCAGGGTTACTCTACCTCCATGAGGAATGGGACAAGGTTATAATACATCGCGATGTCAAACCAAACAATGTTCTTCTTGACAAAGAGATGAAAGCGCAACTGGGAGATTTCGGCCTCGCGAGGTTATATGATCATGGCACTGATCCACAGACCACACATGTTGTTGGCACAATAGGATACCTAGCTCCAGAGCTAGTACATAGAGGCAAGGCAACCACTCTTACTGATGTATTTGCCTTTGGAGTTTTTATTCTTGAGGTTACTTGTGGGAAAAAGCCAGTGACTGAAGACACCCAAGGCCATCAGCTCATGTTGGTCGATTGGGTGATTCAGAATTGGCATGAAGATAAACTCCTTGATGCTGTGGATATCAGACTCCAAGGTAACTATGATACTGCTGAGGTGTGCCTTGCATTGAAGTTAGGATTGTTGTGCTCTCACCCATTTCCGGATGCAAGGCCGAACATGCGGCAAGTCTTGCAGTATCTTGATGGTGACGTGCCACTACCAGAGCTATTGCCAGCACACTTTAGCTTTCATATGTTGACCTTAATGCAGGGAGGACAAATCGACTCGTCCACAATGTCATCATACCCATCACCGAGGATGATGGACTTTGGTTCAATATCCATCTCGCTAGATGGAAGATAATGAAGTGCTTTGCTTAGTAGTTCACTGCTTATCTCATTTAAGGCTTTACCATACAACTGTACCTGGGACAAATATATTCAGTGACCTAAGGATGTACATCCAACATACTCCTGGTAAAGCATATTAGTAGAAGAGGATTGTACTGAAAAATATGATGTTCTACATAGAGTTGCAAGGAAAATCCTATTGCCATTCAAATTCAATGCTTCATATTAAATCTATTTGAGATAGATATGCTTTTTGGCACATGGATGTACATGAGTAAATTATTATCTACATGTGTAGGACAAGTCATGAGAGATCAAGGACATGAAGAATACAAGTTCAACTAAATTATGATTGAAATATGTTAAAATATTTAGGACGCTAATACTTAAAATTCCGAAGATTGCAATATGTAGGGTTCACCAAACCAGCAATCAAGGACTTCCAACCCTCACTACTACAAACGACGGGTAATGTGGTTGCTCAAGTAAATATATTATGAAAAATACGTTTCATGACGAATCCAGATGAATCCGAAGATGACGACACGTCCCAACATGGTCAGTCCGAAGATGACGAACTCGGCCATTGCATGGTACACCTATTGTTGGACCATGCTGGTGCAACGAAAAGTTTGAACTAATAATTTCACCGAGCTGGAAGTGAACGCTCCAGTCCTGTGCTGATGTGCTCGCCCACCCGCGCGGTGGGGAGGGATTGAGCGGAGAGAAAGAGATGACCACCGGACAAATGGACGATTGGCTACGATCCAACTAGAATGCACACGGAAAATTATAAAATAAAACTGTAGTTTCTATAGGTGGTGTTTTCCTGTAGAAACTACTCATGAAAATTATGGGTTGAAACTACCCTAAGAATGATATATGGTCTAGGCTTTCTTGATTCAGTACTCCCTCTGTCCTAAAACAAGCGCACTTCCAATACTAAAATTTTGTCACGTAACACGTGCACCTTTAGGTCATGGACCACCTAGCACCAGTAGGTTTTCTAATTTCTATATTTCTAAAGTATAATTATTATATGCTACTACCACTTCCGATATAGGTATGTATATGTAATTTTATAGTAGCATTGATCCCAACATATGTTAGAAATATACTTGTTTTGAGACGGAGGGACTCTTATGATGACTCAAAAGAATATCCCTTTCTTATCAAGTTTAGTAGTACTGAATTTCGTCACTCACCATTTGTTTGAGTATAGTGTCCTGGTATAGCTGATTTTGTTACGCTTAGGATCTATTTGGAACTGCTCCACTCTACCAAAGCTAACGCAATTTCACCAACTTCATCATAGAACAACTCAAAAAAAACCTAAAGTTTCTAAAGTATCTCTTCAAGTGAACCATAAAACACCTAGAGTTCAGCATCAACTCCACCTTTTATCTAGAGCAAAGTTTGTTAAGATGTTCCTATTTAACTAGCAAAATTAGGAGCAAAGCCAAAAAAGATAAAGTGGAGCAGTCCCAGAGACCCAGACAGACATTAGTCAAGCCGATAGGCAAGACCGCAACAGCAAGAGAGACAGATCTAGCACGGTAAAATATCGTTCATAGGCATACAAATTAAAAACAACTACTTAATCAAACATGGATGTCACCCTAACCCACGAGAGAGGATCACTCCTTGACTTTAAGGGCCTGCTCGGCTGCTCCAGGCTACTTTCTTTATTTTTATTTACATGTCGTATTAGCTTTGTTTTAAGTTATACATTTATATATTCTTTGATCATCGATTTAAAAAAAATAAGTTCGGACATAAGATTTACAGTTTTAGATTTATTATTATGAGAAATACTTTTATAATTTATAATTCATATACTGTAAAACTATAAAGATTTTTTGAAGTGGATGGTCAAAGATTTTTTTCGACAAGGGGGGATTCCCCATTTCCATTAAGAAGATAACGGAAATATATGAGTTTAGACTGTTTTCAGATAGGAATAGAAAACCCCAGAGTGAGACTTACCACTCTTACCATACTTCCTACCCCTATTGACCAAGCTAGGAAACAGCAAAAACCAGTATAAGTTTGACCCATATGCATACAGGCCCAAATCCCTTCAAGACCAGACATACCACTGGCCAACATTACAGCATCATCACAAAAAAGGCTGGACTCCACCTGGGAGCAGCAATTAACAGTATTACAGAACAGCTTTTCGATCCCTTCAGTGATGCTGATCATCATCTTCCTCCTGCTGGAGCAGCAGCTGGTTGTTGCCTGGCGCCATCTTGTCCACAAGCCTAAGAGCGATCTGGGTGTTCACCCCATCTTCCAGTGCCTTCCTATCTTCACCTTCAAATAGACCTGCCCATAGCATACAATTGACACAGGGTGCTTGATAGCTTTGCCTTCAAAACACACTTGATTACGAGTTTTCCAAAGAGCCCAGCAAATTGCTGCAATTCCCAACACATGAAACTTCTCACCCGAAGGAAGCCATTTCTCGGCCCATAGCCAACAATGATCAAAATTAGTGGGAATGTCCTAAGCTCCAAGACAATGAGCAGTAATGGCCCATACTGCCTTCGCAGTGCTACACTGGAAAAATAAGTGTGAAATGGTTTCATCAAGTGGACAGAAGTAACATGTGGGCTCACCTGGCCATTTCCTTTTGATCATATTGTCTTTGGTTAGGATTGCATTATTTGATATTAACCAAAGAAAGATTTTAATCTTGGCTGGCACTCTACTTTTCCAAATTTTCTTATGATAAGATCCACATTCATTATTTGAAAGAGCATTATATACCGATTTAGTAACACTAAAACGCCCCTTAGGACCAAATTCCCATGATAAAATGTCAACCCCTTCTTCTAAATTAACCTTTACTACATCATCAAGGATATTTAACCAATCATCTCTCCAACCATCAACCACCTAGAAAAGGTTAACGATTGAGGATTGATCTTAAAATCATGCACAGAGATACCCTGCTGTTCACACAACTTAAACAGATCAGGATATAGCGAGCTTAGTGGTTTGTCATAAAGCCAACTATCATTCCAGAAACTTGTCTTTTTTTCATCTGTCGGTGTTTCGAGTTACCACCACCGAGTAAATTTCTAGTATTGCGCGTCTGGCTCGGGTGGTGTGCTTAGAGGACACGAGGTTTATACTGGTTCGGGCAGAATGTTCCTACATCCAGTTCGTCGCTGCTGCTCGTGTTACTAGCACTGAAAGTTTGTAGTAGGGGTTACAAACGGGCGAGAGAGGGACATGTCCCAAGTCTCTGGTGGAAAGAGTGAACGGGTGCCGAGAGCTCGGTTGCTACTTAGCCGTGTGCTTGTGTTGTGTTCTGGTCGATTCGAGGTTCGATGGGTTCGTGATGGTTTGATCGGGTCTGGCCTCAATCGATCGATCCCCTTCGTGGGGCGCCCTGCTTTCCCTTTTATAGGCCAAGGGAAAGCACGGGTTACAGCGGAGGGAAAGAGAAGAACCAGAGAGAGCCGAAGGCCTTCAGGATCGCCAGGTCCTTCTTATCCTTCATGCGCAGGCATTGTCTGTCGGTCATGGCGCTTCACTCCGTCCTGGCGGACGTCGTGGTGAACTGACGCACCTGTCAGTGTTCGTACAAGGGTTAGGCAGAACAGCACCGGTACGTCTGACGCTGTTCCTGATGTGAATCCTCGGGTATGGCCCGTCGTGACCGTGGGTTACATCAAGGCGTGCCGGTCTCCTCCCTGGTGTCAGAGCTTTGACCCAGGCCCATACACTTGGACCTAGAGTGGTTGGCGGCGGCATGGGTCTCCAATAGGCGAGACAGAGTCCGTGACCTCGGAGTCGGGCGAGGTGGAGAGCTCCCCTAGAGGCCGGGCGAGGCGGAGCCCGTGGCCTCGGGGTCTGGCGAGGCGGAGTGCAATCCCAAGGGTCGGCGCGAGGCAGAGCTCGTGGCCTTGGGGTGGGGCGAGGTGGAGCCCTCCTCCAGAGGCTGAGCGAGGCAGAGCGCAAACCCAAGGGTCGAGCGAGGCGGAGCCTGCGGCCTTGGGGTCGGGCGAGGCGGAGCCCTCCCCCAGAGGCCGGGCGAGGTGGAGCGCAAACCCAAGGGTCGGGCGAGGCGGAGCGCAAACCCAAGGGTCGGGCGAGGCGAAGCCCATGGCCTTGGGGTCGGGCAAGGCGGTGCCCTCCCCTAGAGGCCGGGCGAGGCGGAGCGCAAACCAAAGGATCGGGCAAGGCGAAGCCCGTGGCCTTAGGGTCGGGTAGGGCAGAGCCCTCCCCTAGAGGCCAGGCGAGGCAGAGTGCAAACCCAAGGGTCAGGCAAGGCGGAGCGCAAACCCAAGGGTCGGGTGAGGTGGAGCCCGTGGCCTTGGGGTCAGGCGAGGCGGAGCCCTCCCCCAGAGGCCGGGCGAGGTGGAGCACAAACCCAAGGGTCGAGCGAGGCGGAGCGCAAACCCAAGGGTCGGACGAGGCGGAGCGCAAACCCAAGGCTCAGGCGAGGCGGAGCCCTCCCCTAGAGGCCGGGCGAGGAGGAGCCTATGCGCCTGGGGTTTGATTGGAGCCGTAGTCGCGCTCTTGACTGTTTGGACGAATTAATGTTGATGACCATTAGCCCCTCCTCTTCGGGTGCCCTAGTATTGGTCCCCGATAGTAGTCCCCGAGCCTGCGGAGGAGTAGAATACTCCTTCAGAGGTTTTTTTGAACTGGAGGACTCTGAGGGCCTTGGCCTTCTTTTGTCGCCCACGGCATGACCTGGGGATGGTGATTCCCTTTCGTTGAGATCGGACCCCTCGGGGGTATTGCCGTGAGATCTGGTAGGTCGGAAAAGGTCTTTCCTGATTTCGACCCCTATGGGGGTCTGTCGTTCTACAACCGAGCATTCGGCCTTTCTGCGAGTCCAACTTTCATCAAGCCCCCGCCCATAGCAGGGGTTCGATCGAGGATCGGTTCGTCTTCATGATTGTCTTCCCTCAAGCATTTTTTCTGATAAAAATGGAGGGGCCGAGCCGTGTCATGATTTTACTCTATGGACGAATCATGGTGCTCGGTGAGCCGTTAACGGGCTAGTCTGAGTGGGGCCCTGACATCATGTTTGTGGGGATCCAGCTTGGGTCAGCTAGTGACCAGCTCCAGATTATCAGCGGTCAATCCATATAGTTCTTTGGTTCGTTCAACCGGTCCCGAGGGCTCTCTGCCCTTCTTCAAGGAAAAACCATGGATCAAATCCGGCCGAGACTCGAACATGGGCCAGGATGCCCACGGTGCTCGTGCGCTCAGGTACTGGCCGCTAGCGGGGCCATCCTTTTCCTCCCCTTACTCTAAAGGTGCTCAGAGCGGTTGTCGAACCCATCGGTGGGGCAACCTTCGAACTCCTAGGCCTAGACGGTCCATAGGAGCATCTTTAGCTTCATATCCCTTTTACCTATGATGGGTCGTGGCCCGTTCGGGAAGGCAAAACATTCGGCAAGTTTTTCGAGGGAATGGACATAGGTTGTGTGCGTATGCCTCACGGTGAGTCATGCTGGCAGGTCATGGTAGGCGTGGAGATCTAGACGGGCGGTTGGTTTCCTCGCGCCCGTCGCCCCTATAAAACCAAAGGGTTAGCCCCCGGGTTCCATACATTGCATCCTTGCCTCCGTAGCCACGCCGCCACCACCATCACTTAGGTTTCCTGCCTCCGTATCTCCGCCGCTGTTGAGCCCGCATCCATCCGCCCCTACCTCCAATAGAATCATGGTGTCGTTCGAACATCACCTTCCAGCTCATGGAGGGCCTTGTCTGTCGCGGTCTTCTCCGCGCACGGACCTCGGCCAAGGAGTGGCTGCTACCCTACGAGGAGGATTTGCCGTCGCTGCCCGATAGCTATGTGGTGTCGTTCGCCCACTTCCATGAGTGTGGGTTCGCGACCCCCGCCCATAAATTTCTTCGGGGGCTACTGCACTACTACAAGATCAAGCTGCAGCATCTCAATCCCAATGGGATCCAGCACATGGCGGCGTTCATTGCCCTATGAGAGGGATTCCTAGGGATCAGCCCCCACTTCGACCTGTGGAGGCACTTCTTTGCCGTCACCCTCCAAAAGAAGAGGAAAAAGAGCGGCAGGCAGGAGCTGCACATGCCGATGGGGTGTGCCGGCATCCAACTTCGGAACAATCGGGTCGGTGAGTATGTGTCCATGCGGCTGTCAACGTCCAACAAGGGGTGGCACTCGCAGTGGTTCTACCTCAAGAACGACGCCGTCACCCCTCTATCGGAGTTCACCGGGCACCTGATCGAAGAGGCCCCGAAGCAGTGGCGGAAGTGGGGCGTCCCAGAGAAGGACAAGAAGAAGATTTGAGACCACATCGCTGCCATCCATATCTTGAAGGAGAATGGCCTGAAGGGGTTGGGCATCATCGAGGCTTACCATGCAACGAGGGTGATGCCATTGATGGTGCACGCGCTCTCGCTGTATGCGATGGCACCCGAGGCGTCGTTCGACGGAACGGCGCTCACCAAGGGGACACTCCCCAACTCCGAGATTGTGCAACACATCAAGGAGGCGATGGAGCCTTTGTGGGATGACATGGGTGCTTCCCTCGACTTCATCTACCCGGTGTCGAGGCATCCTCCGATGCGGTCAGAGTTAGGCTACATCGTCTTCGTAAGTCCCCTTTTCTTCTGCCTTTTCTTCAATCGATTTCCTGACCCCTTGAGACTAACTTTGAGAGGGGCGGGACCAGCCGAGGGACCTCATTCTCATGGATCACTCGCCGCCGCTATCGAGGGATTCGGCTGTGAGGACGGTGAATCACGCCGAGGGCGAGCGGCTGAGGAAGGCGAAGGAGGACAAGAAGAGAAAGAAACAGCGGAAGTTGCAGGCGTAGGAATGGGGGAGGACACCGACAGCGATGATGATGACGACGATGGTGACGATGATGAGGTAGCCGATGATATCGAGTGGGACAACCTAGAGAACGAGGATGCGCTAACAGGTATCGGTTCGTCCTTGTAGGCGTCGGGACCCTTCCTGTTCTACGGAGGAGGTCTGGGGAGCCGGTGGAGGTGGGACATACCGTCACCCTACCCTAGGAGCCAACAAAGGCGGGCAGCTCTGCCATCGTGCTGGAGGTGCCAATAGAGGCGAGCGGCTCTACCGTCGTGCCTCGAGCCAAGGGGAGCGGGTCCCTCTACCCAAGAGTAGGGGACGGGCTTGAAATGGCCTTGTTTCGACGAGGCAGAGCGAGGGTCGGGGGATTCGTCCCCCAAACGCATCTGCCGCCCGACGGCACTGAGGTGAGCTATCGGTTCCTCTGTTTTTTCTATTTTGGTCGGATTTCATCGTGACTTATGGATTTCGTCCCTGGCAGCGTCGGTAGACAGCATAATCCTTTGGCGCTGGCACCAAAGAAGAGCGTCGCCCTCCAATTGAGGCGGCAGCCGTCGGCTGGTGTTGCACCTGTTTCAGGCAGGAGCGGCACTAGTGTGACCATGTTCGCTCAAGGGGCTCCTTCGGAGGTCGCGGAGCAGCCAGTTACGGCCGCGATACCGTTGCCGATGGTGGGACGAATGGGGCTACCGACCGCGCTCGTGGTGCCGACCACGGCGGGCGCGGTGCAACCGGTCGTGACCCTGCCGACGCTGGTAGAGGTGGCGATGGCCGTGACAGATGGGTCACAGCCGGGCATAACCGCAACGGCGCCTGAGGCACTATTGCGACCCGTGCCATCGGTGGCCCAAGCAATGGCACCTGGCGTGGGTCGGCCAAAGGGGGACATGGCCGAGGGGTCCCCGGGAGTCATGGTACTAGGAGAGAGGTCGGTGTCCACGCTGCTGATCCCTTCCATCGTCAGAGGGGGCGTCCCATCGGGGACGTCACGACGAGTGGGGTCAGCGGCCCTTGTAGCCGATGGGGGAGTTCTTCCCTAGCCCTAACGTCGGTGGGTAGCGGCTCACCCACGTGGGGCGAGCCCCTGCTCAAGTGGATCAATTCATAGGATCCAGCATCGATGCTCTTCACCCTTGAGCATGCCGCCGAGAGCATGGAGCGGGAGAGCCTCGACGTAGGGATCACATCCGTGCATGAGGCCATGAACCATGCCACGGGCGTGTTGCACGATGTCGTCGTTCCCTTCGTCCAGGTATTGCTTCATCCTGCTTCTTGCCTTTATCTTCCTTTTTCTATTTTTTGTATCCTGACCATCATCTTCCTATAGTCCCTCATAGCTCGCAGCCGGGGGAAGTCTCAGTTCCTTCGTCAAAAGAAGGAGACCTGGGACCGCCTCATCGAGAAGGCACGGCTACACGGAGAGGTGACCACTTAGCTTGTTGTCGCCTAGCATAAGGTGGCCGAGCTGACTCGCCTCACCGAGGCGGCGGCCAATCTTCGGTCGTGAGTGGCCGAGGCCCCTTGGGATGCTGACGAGGCAGAGAAGGCATTTGTGGCCCTATCAGTGAGGTCGCGGAAGGATGACGAAGAAGCCACCAAGGTTAGGAAGAAGCGGGATGAGCTGCTCTAGTGGGATGCTGAGACCCGCCAGCGAATCCTTGACCTTCTGGGCAAGGTTGAGAAGGAAAGAGATCTAAAGCTAGGGGCCATGGAGAAGCTCGTGACCCTAGAGAAGAGGGCGAGCCTGGATACCATGGCGGTCACTCGGCTGCGCAAGGAGCAGGATGAGCTGCTCCAAACCGCGGAAAGGCTCCGCTCTGAACGCGGCGCGGCTCACGAGGAGCGCAATTAGGCTTTTCGAGAGCGTGACCAGGCCTGCCAAGAGCACGACGATGCACAACAGAAGGCTGGCTCCCTCCAGGCCAAGCTCAAAAGTGTGATGACCCAGAAGCTAGAAGCTGAGAGCGTTTCTGCCGGGCTGGCCATGGACCTCACCGAGGTGAGGAGGAATCTACAGGCAGGGAGTGATGAACTCGGTATCCTGAGCGCCACCCTTGGTGTGGTCTATGATGACCTTTAGGTGGTGTGCTCGGAGGGGACCAGCTCGCTCACGGCTCGTGCAATTGAGATAACGGCTCTGGTGCGCTAGCTCGAAAGGAGTGCCCTTCGCGTCGGGGTCAATCAGTCCTTCATGATTGCTCATTCTCATTATGGGGAAATCATCGATCTAGAGACGATGAGCCATGGCTGCGCACCTAGCTATAAAGTCCACGAGTTGGAGGAGATGGAAGCGATGGTGGCTCCCCTTTTGTAGGACCCCCTCCTTAGGATCTAAGCCATCGTTCTGTGACCGTGCATTTGGTCTCCTTGCGAGTTGAGCTTTCCTCAAGCCCTCGCGCGTAGCAGGGGTCTGGTCAAGAGTTGGCTCATCTTTGTGATCGTCGCCCCGTCCACGGTTTTCACAACCGGAGGGGTTGAGCTAACGTCACTTGCCTTGATGGCTCGAGTGACGCGCTCGGTGAGCTTGCTAACGTGCATGTTCGAGTGGGATCCGGGTCTGTCGTTCGTGATGGGGTCGGCATAGCCCTCATGTGGCATTCCACTACTCCTTAACCCACCTCCCGGTAAATGCCCGAGTCATTTCAGAGACCGACTCAGGTGGCCCGCTGGCCTCCCCTTGATGGAGATTCTATGGGCTCGGCTCAAGGTTAGGATCGAATGAGAAGGTCGAGATGACCCTGTCCGCTTCTGAGCGGGTCAGGCAAAGGCCGCTAGGGCTCATCTGCGTTTTCTCCCCTGGCTCTGTTCGACATGAGGCGGCCTCAAGCCCTTTGTGGGTCGGCCTTCGAACCCCGGTCAGTTGGATTCCTGAGTTAGGGTCAGGCGGCTCGAGTTCTCAAGCCCCATTGGGCTTGGTAGGGGTCAACCGAATTTCATGCGTCACCCCGTCTGTGGTTTCTGCAACCGGAGGGGTTGAGCTAACGACACTTGCCTCGATAGCTCGAGTGTCGCGCTCGGCGAGCTCGCTAACAGGCATGTCCGAGTAGAATCCGGGTCCGTCATTCGCTGATGGGGTCGGCATAGCCCTCATGTGGTATTCCACTGCTCCTTAACCTATCTCCTAGTAGATGCTTGAGTCATTCTGGAGACCGACTCAGGTGTCCCACTGGCCTCTCCTCGATGGAGATTCTGTAGGCTTGGCTCGAGGTTAGGATCGAACGAGAAGGTCGAGATGTCCCTATTCGCTTATGAGCGGGGTCGGGCAAGGGCTGCTGGGGCTCATCTATGTTTTTCTCCCCTGGCTCTGTTTGACATGAGGTAGCCTCGATCCCTTCGCAGGCCGGCCTTCGAACCTCGGTCGGTCGTCGCTCATGTCGAATGAGACGACTATCGCTTCGTGACACGACGAGAAGCATTGTGATGCAATAATTGCATATGCGATGCTTGGATGTATGGGATGAATGTATGGATGAATGTATGAATGAATGTATGAATGAATGTATGAATGCATGCATGAGAATGGATGAATGAATGATCATGCACTGGAAAATAAAAGCGGGGGTTGGTAAAGTTACCTTGATGGCTCGAGTGATGGGTTCGGGGAGCTCTTACCGGATATGTCTGTGTGGGGTCCAGATCCATCGTTCATGACGGAGTTGGCGTAACCTGCATGGGCCATCCCACTACTCCTTACCCATCTCTCGGCAGTGGCCCGAGCCGTTCGATCGACTTAGGTGACCTGCTGGCCTCTCCTCGATGGAGATTCCGCTGGTGGGCCCCTCCAAACCCTTCCTGGGAAGGCAGAGGCTAAAGCTTAGGGTGCGGGGATAAAAACTCTGATCATGCTGGTGAGCAAAAATGTCGTAGCCGCTGGGGCATAGGTTTCTTGTGGTCCGATCAGTTTTACTCGTAGTTTGTTTCCGCACACCTTGCCTCTAGGTTTTAGTGTGAGAAAAGGGGTCAGGCATAGAGAATGTCTACCAAATAGACACTCTTGCTAGCCCCTGAGTGAGGCCCGACCCCCTGCCATTGCTAGGGGCGGGGGCTCGATAGCAAAATTAATAAGAGAGAACGTGCGTAAATTAGGGGTGAACCGTTTCTCGACAGCGGCCCGAACCGTCCGATCGACTTGGGTGACCCGCTGGCATAGGACTTACCTTGATGGCACGAGTGACGGGTTTGGGGAGCTTTTACCAGATATGTTCGAGTGGAATCCAGGTTTGTCGTTCGTGACAGGGTCAGAATAACCCGCATGGGGCATTCTACTGCTCCTTACCCATCTCTCGGCAGTGGCCAAGCTACCCGATCGACTTGTGTGACCCGCTGACATAGGGCTTTCCTATGGAGATAGAGGATGAGATCATCCCCCAAGAAATTAGTTAGGCAGATACGCTAGGCGACGAACTTGTAATAATTGGACAAGCTCTTAAATTTCGTTATGGCCTAACAGATTTTTAGCCCTTCTCCCCTTTTCATATAAAAAGGTTAGTGCATTTTGACCCCTTCTGTCGTTAAGGCACCGTAGCCGCTGGGGTGTAGGTTTCTCGCCGAGGTGTGGGTGAACAAACTCTGATCACGCTGGTGAGCAAAGACACCATAGCTGCTGGGGCATAGGTTTCTCGCAGTCCGACCAGTTTTACTCAGCGTTCATTTCCGCAACCCTTGCTTCTAGGTCTCAACGTGAAAGAGGGTCGAGCACAGAGAATGTTTGCCAGGTGGATATACTCTTAGACGCATACCAACTCTTTCCGTAGCTAAGGCCAAAAAGCCTAGGGTGCGGAAAAAACTCTGATCACGCTGGTGAGCAAAAGCGTTGTAGTCACTGGGGCGTAGGTTTCTCGCAGTCCGACCAGTTTTACTCAGCGTTCGTTTCCGCAAACCTTGCTTTTGGGTCTTAACGTGAGAAAGAATCGGGCGTAGAGAATGTCTACCGGTTAGATATGCTCTTATTAGCCCCCGAGTGAGACCCGACCCCTTGCTGTTGCTGGGGTCGGGTGTCACTAAAGATCGAAGAGTCGATAGCAAAACTGATAAGAGAAAGCGTGCGTATATTAAGGGTAAAAATGGCGTAGCTGCTCGATATTCTAGGTGTTGATGAAGACCAAGCCGTCGATGGTCTTGAGCTTATAGGTGCCTGATCAGAGCACTTCCATGGCATTGAGGATGTGCCGGCCGAAGGCCTGAGGTCTCGGAAGGCCAGGGCTCGGGCTTCGGTCCTCGCCGTTGTCGTAGCGTCCGCCACGATGAGGGTGGTAGCCACGGTCAGCCCCCTCCCTCACATCGCCACGGGTACATCTATGAGCGTCGAGGGTGTCGCATGCATCACGATGGCGGTCGAGACGCTCATGCACCGGGATCGTGGTGCGCGGCCTGCCAACTTGCGGCACCTGGTGGACTGACACATCCTTGTCGGATCGCTCTAGGGCGTGTGGTGGCTGGCGTCGAGCTCGCGTCGTCAGGACGGTGAGTTCTCGGCCTACTACGCCACCGCACGCTCGAGTAGCGTGCGAATCTCGCGGTGGGCCCAACGATCCTCGGGCATCGTAGGCCATGGAAGCCCCCGAAGCTAGGCCATCATAGCAGCGATGTTCTGGCTTGCCCGGATGAAGTGTGGGAGCGCTTCATCGTCCTCGATGATCCTTTGGTTCACGTCATGGGCCATGGCGCGCGCGCTCACCGTCTCCATGGCACTCGATCTCTCGCTCGAGCTCTACACGTTCCTGCTCGAGCTAGAGTCGCGCTTCCTCAAGCTCTTGGTGCTGGGCCTTCAGCTACTCCACCCACAGGCGTGGTGGGGCCCCTACATATCTCTCGACCTCGTTGTCAAGGTCGTTGGTGGGGTACCCTCTTCCTCGTGGATGCTTTCAACGTGTCCCTCGGGGGTACCTACCATGAAACATTCACGAGAGGGGTGATGGCTCCCCCTGCTGGAGTCAGAGGTGGAGGGTGACTCCGTTTCTCTCACGAGGAGGTCATGGAAAGATTCCACGGCATATTCGGTCATCCCCATGAACTCATCGTTCGTAGGGGATGGAGGCGTGCGTTGTGCCACAAGGTGGCCAACGGCCTCTGCAGCGTTGTGGAGACCGAATGGGAGCACTGTCAGGGCACTTCGGATGAGCTATTCTAAGGAGAAGGGCTCTCCTCCGACAAGCTACGCCATGACGTTGGCGAACGAGAAGGTGAGGTGGCGTAGGTCCTCTCAGGACGGTCAGGGTCCCAGGAAGGCGCCGAGCTGGCGCTCTAACCTCCCATAGTCAAAGCCGAGGAGCTGGTCGCTCCCGGGGACGCGGGCCTCCAGTGCGTGAAGCTACAGCTCTTCAAGCGCCTCGGCGATCGTGTTGAGGCCGGTGAAGTGGAGAGGTTGGACGGCGACGGGAGGCCGCGCCAACTCTCCCTCCACCGTGACGATGAAGTCTAGGCTCCCGAAGCGCACGTGCGCACCCGGGACCCAGCTGACGTTGCGACTAGCCATCCGAAGCCTGGTGTGGATGTCGAGACGCGCAAAAGGCCCCAACCTGGCGCGCCAACTATCGGTTTTTTGAGTTACCACCAACGAGTAAATTTCTAGTATTGCGCGTCTGGCTTGGATGGTATGTTTAGAGGACATGAGGTTTATACTGGTTCGGGCAGAATGTCCCTATGTCCAGTTCGTCGCTGCTGCTCGTGTTACTAGCACTGAAAGTTTGTAGTAGGGGTTACAAACGGGCGAGAGAGGGACAGATCCTAAGTCTCTAGTGGAAAGAGTGAACGGGTGCCGAGAGCTCGGTTGCTGCTCAGCCGTGTGCTTGTGTTGTGTTCTGGTCGATTCGAGGTTCGATGGGTTCATGATGGTTCGATCGGGTCTAGCCTCAATCAATCGATCCCCTTTGTGGGGCGCCCTGCTTTCCCTTTTATAGGCCAAGGGAAAGCATGGGTTACAGCGGAGGGAAAGAGAAGAACCAGAGATAGCCGAAGGCCTTCAGGATCGTCAGGTCCTTCTTATCCTTCATGCAGGTCCTGCCGCCCCTATAGATGTCAACAGGGATGGCTCCACGTCACGGCCCTGTCCATCACTAGCGCCATGCGCAGGCGTCGTCTGCCGGTCATGGCGCTCCACTCTGTCCTAGCGGACGTCATGGTGAACTGACGCGCCTGTCAGTGTTCGTACGAGGGTTAGGTAGAACAGCACCAGTACGCCTGACGCTGTTCCTGATGTGAATCCTCGGGTATGGCCTGTCGTGGCCGTGAGTTACATCGGGGCATGCCGGTCTCCTCCCTAGTGTCAGAGATTTGACCCAGGCCCATACACTTGGACCTGGAGTGGTTGGCGGTGGCATGAGTCTCCGTCGGACGAGACGGAGTCCGCGGCCTCGGGGTCGGGTGAGGCGGAGCCCTCCCCCAGAGGCCGGGCGAGGCGGAGCGCAATCCCAAGGGTCGGGCGAGGCGGAGCGCAAACCCAAGGGTCGAACGAGGCTGAGCCCGCGGCCTTGGGTCAGGCGAGGAGGAGCCCTCCTCCAGAGGCCGGTCGAGGCGGAGCGCAAACCCAAGGGTCGAGCGAGGCGGAGCGGAAACCCAAGGGTCGGGCGAGACGGAGCCCGTGGCCTTGGGGTCGGGCGAGGCGGAGCGCAAACCCAAGGGTCGGGCAAGGCAGAGCCCATGGTCTTGGGGTCGGGCGAGGTGGAGCTCTCCCCCAAAGGCCGGGTGAGGCGGAGCCCGCGCGCCTGGGGGTCGGCTGGAGCCGTAGTCGCGCTCTTGACTGTTCGGATGAATTAATGTTGATGACCTTTTGTCCCTCCTCTTCGAGTACCCTAGTATTGATCCCCGACACCATCTTTGATAATCAATTTCCTTCCCTACAAGTAAATGTCCCTTACTTTCAAAAGATCGGCCAACGTGGAGGAATCATTTTGCATGTGCTTCACAGTGCAAATTGATCCACCTTTAATATATTTGAACTCTATAATATCCTGCCACAGGCAGTGGATGGTCAAAGATAGTAATCTTTTTTTTAAATAAATCAGACATAAGAGTTACCGATTATATTAAAAGATGAATAAGCTACAACAACAACCAAACGATGAAACTAAGGAACCACCACGACAACTAAAAAAACTAATATGACGTGTAAAAAACCTGAGGGAGTATATATCACGAAGCTTGCTTTAATTACTTGCCACATTTCCCACGGCTCATGCGCCCCTACCGTTCAAGACGATTGATTACTGAGGACGAGACTAGCTTTAATTAGCTGCCACATTTCCTACGGCTTCTTTTTCGTGTGCAGTTCTCGTGGACACCTTTCTCCACCTGGTGATAGTTTTGGTTGACTAAACCATGACCGCAGTTCTTGTGGACACCTTTCTCCACCTGGTGATAGTTTTGGTTGACTAAACCATGACTTAGGCATAAGGAAAGGGCAATGCTAAATGTTTCTTTGATGGACTGAACTCCTAATCTGACCTTAGTTTTCTTATGCCTATTAATATATACTCCCTACCTTAGAGGAAAGGGAAACTCAGGAAAGGAGAAGGTAGAAAAGCATGGTTGAGTGTTTAGTGTTTACTAATGATAGTTCTAGATGACATGACGAAAATATAGTAGTAGTAGTTATTAGGGTCTCCCCAATGATTTCCAAATAGCCAGTCTAGGAAGAATTATATTGGCTATCCAGAAGAGAGATCAAATAGTTAGCGACTCCCAAATAGCTAGTCTAGCACGATCTCTCAGAAGCACCTCTCTCAGCTCATATAACTCTCCACTACAGTGTTTATTTTTTATTATTCCTATGCCTCATCTAGCTAGTTATTTGTAAATTACCATTGCGGACGCCCTTAGCTAGTCATGCTCTTACGCCAAACAAAACACTGCAATTAATTAAATAGTACACGTCAGGACAACGATCAGTACGAAAATCTACACAACCGGACTGACGTTTCAAAGTCACTCTTTGACTAAAATCTGCCCTCTCGCTGCAAACAAATTACAGGTCATAGCGCAGAGTGACTACACAAACACAACCACCACCTCCCTGCGTCAATGAAAGCCACCATTTCCTGCATCTCGTGGAGATCATCATACAGTTGCAGGCATGGTGCATCTATCCTTCCTTCTGTTCTCGCTGGCACTGAACCTTGTATCTTCCACCACTGTCGTCACTGGTCAGGATCAGTTCGTCTTCTCCGGCTTCTCCGGCAGTAACCTCAACCTCGACGGAGCGGCCACTATTACACCAGACGGCGTCCTTGAGCTCACAAACCGCACGGTCACCATTAAAGGCCATGCGTTCTATCCAACTCCATGGCGGTTCCGCAGGTCCCCCGGTGAGGCGGTGCAGTCCTTCTCAGTTGCCTTTGTCTTCGGCATGGTTCCTATCTACCCTGGTATATGCACCGACGGCATGGCTTTCTTGATCTCTCCGACCAAAGATTTTTCAGGTGCACAGACCTCACAATACTTGGGTCTCCTCAACAAAACAAGTGATCGCAATTCAAGTAACCACATATTTGCAGTCGAGCTTGATACTAGCCAAAACACCGAGTTCAATGACATCGACGACAACCACATCGGCATCAACATCAACAGTCTCACCTCATTTCAGTCCCAGTCAGCTGGCTTCTACGATGACAATAAGAATGGTATGTTTAGTAACTTGTCCCTTATTAGTAGCAGAGAGATGCAAGTGTGGGTGGACTACAATGGCGAGACCACACAGATCAACGTGACCATGGCTCCACTCAAGGTAGCCAAACCATCCAGGCCTCTACTCTCAGCAACCTACAACCTCTCAACAGTGTTGGAAGATCCATCCTACATTGGCTTCTCTGCATCAACTGGTCCAATCGATTCACTGTATTGTGTGCTCGGCTGGAGCTTCAGCTTGGGCATCAATAGCTCAGCTCCGCAGATCAATATCGCCAAGTTGCCAAAGCTACCTCATGTTGGCCCGAAACCTCGGTCCAAGGTGCTCAAGATCACCCTACCAATAGCCACTGCCATATTCATCCTCATTGTTGGCACAACGATAATTCTATTTGTGCGTAGGCGAATGAAGTATGCTGAGATAAAAGAAGATTGGGAAGACGAGTTTGGACCACATCGGTTTTCATACAAGGATTTGTTCCATGCTACAGATGGCTTCAAGAACAATAATCTACTTGGCCTAGGAGGATTTGGGAAGGTGTATAAAGGTGTGCTTCCTGTCTCCAAATTAGAGATTGCTGTTAAGAGGGTGTCACATGACTCAAAGCAAGGAATGAAGGAGTTTATTGCTGAGATTGTCAGTATTGGCCGTCTCCGTCAGCGAAACCTTGTCCAGCTACTTGGTTATTGCAGAAGAAAAGGTGAACTCCTATTGGTATATGACTATATGTCAAATAGAAGTCTTGATAAGTATTTACATTGTGAGGAGGATAATCCCACTCTGGATTGGACCCAAAGGTTTCAAATCATCAAAGATGTTGCATCTGGCCTATTTTACCTCCATGAGAGGTGTGAGAAAGTTGTAATCCACCGAGACATCAAAGCAAGCAATGTGCTACTTGACGGTGAGATGAATGGACGTCTAGGTGACTTTGGTCTTGCAAGGTTGTATGATCATGGCAGCGACCCACAAACAACACATGTAGTTGGTACCATGGGATATCTTGCCCCAGAACTGGCACGCACTGGTAAGGCGACACCTATGACAGACGTGTATGCGTTTGGTATTTTCATTCTTGAGGTAACCTGTGGGCAAAGGCCTATCAGTAGTCTTGCAGAGGATAGTTCGCAGATCCTTATTGATTGGGTAGTCGAGCATTGGCACAAAGGATCACTTACATATACACTTGATCGTAGGTTACAAGGAAACTGCAACGCAGATGAGGTACACCTGGCATTAAATCTAGGATTGTTGTGTGCACATCCAGTTTGCAGTGCAAGGCCGAGTATGAGGCAAGTCACACAATACCTCAATGCCGAGATGCCACTCCCAGAAATGGTGCCCACAAACTTGAGTTATAGCGTGTTGGGCCTGATGCAAAATGAAGGTTTTGACCAGTATATATCCACAGTTAGCAGCAATGGCATCACCACCAGCTTCCTGAGTGGAAGGTGATAATAGATAGATAGATGGCAGCCCCAGGGATAGAATTCTTGTAATTAGTATGCCTTATTAAACTACTAGTCTATCAACATGTGTGCTCTTACACAGTGACAAATTTTAAGTCTATGTACAAGAAGTTGGAAAGAGGGTGATTTCTTTGTTAAATGTGAATTACGCAATAGAGAAAATGACTTTAAATAAATGGATTTTAGTATTTGTTTATGGGGCAGCTAAAACACAATTTAAGGAGGCTTTTCTGACTGAATTAGTCAAGTTATGTTCGAAGAAAACCTTACCTATTTTAATTAATGGTGACTTCAACACAAATACGAGGACCACACGAAAAGAACAGTGATATCAGAGTTCACATTAAGTGACACCTAATTGCACTTAGTGTGTGTTTGATTCGGGGACGTAGTGGGATGGGATGGACCCAACTCAGTGTAACACCCCGGTGTTACGATCTTATTTAGCACCGCGATTAGGGCCTAAGAAAAATTTTCGTAACGAGTTTTTCAGAATTTTTAATCTAAACGTACTTGAGGCGATAAGCGAATCCTGTGTGGTTTAGTTCTGTGGGGTAAATAAACGCTCAAGTTAATTTACGCAGTGCATATAAATGTTAGGAGTGTCCGATAACGATTCTAGCAAATAAATAGCGAACGGCTTGTTTAATTGATTAAGCATGAAAAGTAACTTTTATAAATAAAATAAAATCCATTAATAGATGGAACGATATATATATATATACTCAATTTAAAACGGGGGATCACATCATCTTCAGTGACTTCTGGCAGCGTCGCCAAGCTCATGACGAGGCTAAACTAAACACGTGCCAATCGAACTCCGTGGAAACCACACCAGTCATCATATTAAACACGTCGAATGCAGACCCACACAAGTCCATGCAGAACTCATATATATTTATACATACTTACGGGTTTATTTTGATAAGCACGAACGGATGAGAGAGAACACTGTAGCTTCGTTATTTTTCTGACGTACAACGTACTCGTTGATTGGCATTTATTACCGTCACCGTTCGACTGCCCGTTTCGTCGCATCATCGCTGCGGCACCATCAATGCGTTGCTCGTCTCCGTTTCTCTGATTGCCTATCTCTGCGGCCTCAGTCGTGTTCATGCCAAATCCTGCCGGACATGCTGGGTCACGTTAGGCCGAACCAGTCCTGCCTCCTTTGTCTCGTCCTCGCTGCTGCCATCATGAACGGCTTTGCTTGCTTTCTCTCACTGCTTGCCACGTCTTCTCCTTGCATTAATACGGCCTGGTTGCGCTGGCTGTTGTTTTGTGCCAAGGTCAAGTTCGCAGTGCCACGACGTGTACCACCATCGTGATGCTGTCCCCTCTTTTTTTTTTGTATTTCTGCTGCTCGAGCGTCTTGCAACTTCCTCAGCGCTGCTCTTCCACGCAGTCAGCCGCTCCTCCTTTTTCCTCTCCGTGGCGCACGCCATGCGCATGCCGAGCGCTGCTCCTCCTCGCTCTCTCTCGCTTGCGTTGCCTCTTCCTTTCTTTTTTTTTTCTTCGCTGCTGCCGAAGGAAGCCATCCCAAGGCCGCAGCGCGCCCGTCGGTGCCGCTCTTCCTTCCCCGCTCGTCACCTTGCTCAAGGCCGAAGCTCCGCCCCCTTTTCGGCGTCCGTGCCGCGGCACTCGGCCGTCACTGCAACGCCTTTCCCCTGCTCGCCCATCCGAGCAACCAGTCAGGGCCGTGCTGCCGTCGCCCTGTCTCCCCACGTGCGCGCCTGGGCTCGGGTTGCCGCGCGTCGAGCCGCCTTGCCTGCTCCATGGCGCCGTTATTCTCAGCGTCTACTCCGGCTCCGGACTGCGCCTCGCTGTTGCCCGCGCCGTAACCGCAGCAGCCGCCGTGCCTCGCTGCCTTTTCCGCGGTCGGCTGTGCGTGCTATCTTGATGACGTCACCCCCTGCGTCACCTCTAATTTGTGGCCGTTTTCCTGTAGGAAATTAAACCCAGTAATACATTTGGAATACATGTGCGTCCTGTTGGGCTGCGGTCTTACGCGCTGGGCCGCTCGCACCCCCGTCGTGGGCCGGCCTGGGGCTGTCTGCCGTTGGGCCGTCTGCGTCGCCAGCCTTGCTGGGCCGGCCTTTGCCCCGCTTGCGCCTGGGCCATTCGCCGCATTGTGCCACTGTCCTGTGCCGTGTCCGTCTGGGCCACGCGCGCCTGGTGGGCCGCCGGCTCCGCTGGTCTGCTGGCTGGGCGCACCGCCTGGGCCGGTCTGCTGCCGCGCCACGCCGTGCTGGGCCGGCCGGTTGCCGCCTGGCTGGGCTGCCGCCTGCGCCTGGACCTCGCACCCGCTAGGCTGGCCAGTTGCCAACCGCGCTGGGCCGCTCGCGCCTGCCTTGGGCCGCTGGGCCGAGTAGGTGATCACTGGTCCCTTTATTTTTCGAAAGCAATTTCTAATTTCGCTTATAAGGCAAACTTGTACAATCAATATAAATTTGTATAGTTGTCCAAAAATTATGAAACCAGTTTTGTTGAGTTCCTAAAATCATGATCTACATGTTAGCATATTTTGTTCATATAGTGCGATAATATTCTTGGAAGCTATATAATTAATTTAAGGTACTTAATATTGTAAAATATAAACTTGTAGGAATTTCCATGATAAATGGGTAATATTATTGAATCTAAAATTTGTACAGTAGGCTCTTAGCAATATTAACTACTCACTGTAATTTTTGTAGCTCCGGAATAATTAGTTTGCTAAATAGATAATGATGTCTTATTTTGAATAATGATTAAATTGATAGAGTCAAATAAAGAAACACCTTGGTTTATATAACTAAAATTATTGTTGGAAAATGATGCCTTATTCTACAACGTGTATTTGTAGCCTAAGTACAGTCGTCGTTAGAACTAGCCCGTTAACTCGAGAGGCGTACGTCGTATTTTACGAGGCACGATTGCAGTTGATTAATTACATCTTTGCATTGCATCACATGCATATCATATAGGTACGATGATGGATCAACGGATCAATTGAAGGATGATTGGGAATCCGAAGATGGTGTTATGGTGTTCTCTCCAGGAGATGATGCAATGGGCTTGTTATTCAGCTGATAGTGGATGATCTGAAGATACAGACACTAACTCTTTAATATATCTTACCCAGGCAAGCCCCGGTGCATAACCCCTACTTTCTGCAGTTTAAATTATATTTGTGCATTAAGTTTAAGGAGTTGGATGAAACCCACTTGCATATATATATATTTATCCTATGAGTCTTACTAGTATGACAGGATCGTGTAGAATGCTATGCTACAGGATTCCGGTAAAAGTCGAGTGATTGCCTGTCACTCGCGAGATATAGAAAATATGTTACTATATTATTATCACTTGGAATATATAAATGTGGAAATAATAAATGATGATCGGGCAGGGATATGGTTTGGGTATCGGTGGGTGTAAGAAGTTGTGTCGCCGTGGACGGGGACCTGGACACCCGGGACAGGAGAGTGATGGGTTGGTCTTGCTTGTGCCTTGGGTACAAGCGGGGCGTGTGTTTTCGGGGCACCCAGCTGGGCATATTGATTCGCGAATCGCCGGTTGATCCGGTACGGCTTGTCTCGTGTTTAGCATCGTAGTAAGAACTGAAAGTTGAAAGATGAAAGATGGAAAAAGGAAATCTGATTGCTTACCACCTGCTTGAAAGTAGCACAGGTGCTTACATAGAATGGTTAGTTAATGAACCAATGCGGCTATTAATAAAAATCGAATATAAGGATGCACGCTTAGTAATGCTTCCTGCAAGTGCAATAACCCACAAGCCAGATAGCCTTGCATATCCTTGTAGTCTTTTCTTTTCTCCTATCGGGTAAGTCTTGCTGAGTACAATTGAGTACTCAGGGTTTTATTCCCCCTGTTGCAGGTGACAGGTGGATGCTTGAACTGACTCTTGTGTGTGGATACCTCCTGGTGGGCTCAGCGAGGATTCCTTTACGTTGCGATCGTAGTTGTTATTTATAACTCTCACCAACTGTTTTTATAAATGAAAGTTTATAATCTGTTGTCCTAGTCTAATTATCAATATTTCATCATGTCATGCTTAGACATTTATTTCCGCTGTAATTCTGATCACATGTTTATATTCCGCTGTTATATTAAATTATTTATAACTCTGATAATATGATTACATCCCGCTGTTATAATAATAAATGTTATACTCTAATGTACATGTAAAGTGATGTAAGAAATGGTTAAGAATGATGTAAGCTTTATTCTCTCATTTGTGATTCCTGGTGGTAAAAATGTGGATTTTCGGGTTCTCTCCTGGGGTGTGCCCGACGGAACCGATTAATTTAGTGTTCTCTCTCAAGTGCTTAGTGTCTAATGGAAGACGAGCACTCCTGTGAGGCATTAGATTAGACGGTTCTGCCACAGGTGGTATCAGAGCGCAAATGAGGAAATAAGGCTTCGAAAACCTTTTCTAAACTAAAATTTGACAACCCATTGTTGCAAAAAGTTAGGACGTTTGTATGCGAAGTTATATAAGTAGCCCTATTACTATGGTTATGTATCCAGGATAGATGGCACTCTGCTGGCCTAGATAGGATTAATCAAGTTTCTGTAGGTACACTGACTCGAGCATAGTTCGATAGTATCGACTAGTTACAGGGAGAGAACGCTGTGCCAGAAATTTGAGAACGGTTGCCCTATATGTGGCAACAGTGGAAGGACGTATAGGACGTGCATTCATGCATATCCTGCTTGTGCATTGTAGTACTCGTATTACTTATAGATACGCCATCCATAGGTGTCACGCATGTCGGATTGATGTCGGATGGTGCACGACTGACTCATTCCTGTTTTAGAGTTAGGTCTGCACTGTGGCTTCGTGTTTCACGTTCGCCGTGGTTCACACCGGTCGTGACCCACGTCTCCCCATACCCCTTTTCTGTGCTCTTGTCGGACATTTGCCCTGTAGTCGTACTAGTTAGTAATGGCATCGCACATCGCTCGCCTCGAACACGCAGAATTTGGTCAATTCATCCGTAGTGATATCGCGCGGGAACCCTAGTGAACCACGCCAGGACCACTGAACGCTCCGCCTTTATAAGTAGAGCCTGGAGTGTGACCGCAACCGGGTTTAGCTTCACCGACACCTACCAGGTTGTGGCCCGCAAAGCCTTGCGGTACCTCTGCCAGATTTATGAGGAGCCCATTGCCCGTACCCCCATGAGGTTCTTTCCACCCTTGGATAAGAATCGACGGGCATGGAGGGCTCGCATGGAGGCTTTGCAAGGACGGGAGTCACAAGAGGACAGTCCAACCGTGGTGCACTTGACCACGTACCTACTTGCTTTGGATGAGCAATATGACCGACAAGCCTTGGAGCTGAGGGCGTTCCTTCGGCGCGCCGAGGAAGCCGAGGTTTTCAACCGGATGCTCCAGTTGCAGCTCGCCGAAGCGCATGCCAGCGCTGCAGCTGCTGAGAGCCGAGAGGCTGCCATGGAGGAAGCCCTGAAGGAGGCTGAAGACCGACATGTTCATCAGTTGCGTGCGGCCTATCTTGTCACCAGGACCAGGCGGAGGACGCTGGCTGCTGAAAGGCAGGATGCCCCGATCTTGGAAGGAATCCCTATCCACCCGCCAGCACCTCCCCCGTCGGAAGTGTCAGATGTAGAACCCTTGATTCCTCTCACTCAGCCATCGTCACGAGAAGACGTAGATTAGTTGCCTTGGGATGTTGTACCTGTAGTAGTAGTGTTTTTCGTCGTTGTCCTCCGGTATTGTACTCTTTTCGTTGTTGTCATCCGTAGTTGTTGAGCTCGTCTGCCGTAGGTGAATGCTGTGTCGTGAATGGGAGCCTGAATGCCTGTATGTTGTACCCGTATAAGACCGTTGGAACATGCATTTTATTTATTTCGCCGTGTTTATTGTGTTCGTCTACCTCAGTTCTTTAGACGGGTTTAAAGTTTTCAAGGGCTATGTTAAGTGATTACAGGAGAAGTGCCATTCAGATACCAGCAGATCAGCCGCGATTGGATAATATTGGACACTGTATCGACTAATTGTGGATGTCCCAACAGAGCACTTGAATCTCTTTAAAAAAACAAATCCGTCGTTGGATTTGAATCCCTTGTCCCTTGTTGTGAAGGGACCCTTTTGTTGTTTGAATTTTTCCTTGCAATAACCCTCTTACTCTGTGGTCTATGACCCCATCGCCTTCATGGCGTGTAAGTTGGTAATAGTTGCCTGGTTAAAAGCTTATGGTGCCACGACGAAACCGAGGGCTCCCTGTGGAACAGCTGCCACATGTGACGCTGCTCGGCACGCGCTGGTATCGAGGTTGTTAACCAAGTACCTTTACCAAGTTACACCACCACACCGTTTTGTTTAAAAAAAATTCTCCTTGGAAATATTCGGGTGTTCAAACGGGAAATCCACAACGGGTTGATGCAGAAGTGTTCTCTCTAGTAACCAAGAGGAGATGGTTTTGGAGGAAGAAAGTATGATATGGTCTCAGTCTACATGAAAGACGGATGTGGTCGAGTAGAAGAAAGAAAAAGAAGGGTAGTAAGGAAAGCTAGCAGTGGATAGTTGGGAGTAATTAAAAAGTCTGAGCGGACGTCTTGTCCCAAGCCCTGTGTTTAGTTGACCACGCTACGCATGATGGGTCATTTCGCTGCGTGCCCTACGAACGCCGTCGGTGTCGGGTCCATTATCGCCCTGCTTTCGCGTGGCCGCGGCATCGTGCCGTGCCTACCGGCCTTGTGCACTGTGCGTTTTTCCTTTTCCTGGCATCCGGTCGGCTCTCGACTCTCACGCTTCGTCCATCGTACCGGACCCCCCCCTTCCCTCTCTTTTCCTTTTTCTTTTGGACACGACCGCCCGCACGCCTGCCTCGTCGAGCGGACCCCCTCTCCTCTCCTTTATTTCCCCTCTCCCGCTCGCGCAGGAAGCGCACCATGTCTCCGAGCTTATCTCCACAGCATGCACCGTCTATGTGCCCCATCCCCACCGCATCTGCATCCGGTGTGTTGTGCCCCACCTCCGTTCGCCTCTATAAGATACCCTTGGTCCTTGCTCTTCTTCTTCATCCCCATTCCCCTCGCATTCACAGCAGTGCTACGAAGTCTAGTCGACGTTGTGAAGCTAGGTTCGTCAGTCTGAGGTGATGGTGTAATCTGAGGCGAAGAAAGGATCCGGTTCGTCGAAGAAGTTCAAGTTCCTTTTTGGGTAGGCAATCTTAGGGTTTACAATGTTTTACTTCTCAGTCGACTGTTTTTGGATTTGTTGGTGCTACGTCATGTTTTGGATAATCATCATCTTATTGTTTCTCCATTGTCCTCGTCTATCTCGACTTCTGGATTAAGTCCCGGATGTATTAGTTTGCTCTTAACCAGGTATCCCTAGATCTCCGTGTGGTTTAGTATTCGAAGTCGTGTAATCTTTCGTGTAACCACGGATCTACGAAATGTAATCGCGTTTTCCCCTTCTGGTTCTTGCTTTGAATCTCGGGACGAGATTCTTTTTAAGGGGGGTTGGTTGTAACACCCCGGTGTTACGATCTTATTTAGCACCGCGATTAGGGCCTAAGAAAAATTTTCGTAACGAGTTTTTCAGAATTTTTAATCTAAACGTACTTGAGGCGATAAGCGAATCCTGTGTGGTTTAGTTCTGTGGGGTAAATAAACGCTCAAGTTAATTTACGCAGTGCATATAAATGTTAGGAGTGTCCGATAACGATTCTAGCAAATAAATAGCGAACGGCTTGTTTAATTGATTAAGCATGAAAAGTAACTTTTATAAATAAAATAAAATCCATTAATAGATGGAACGATATATATATATATATATATACTCAATTTAAAACGGGGGATCACATCATCTTCAGTGACTTCTGGCAGCGTCGCCAAGCTCATGACGAGGCTAAACTAAACACGTGTCAATCGAACTCCGTGGAAACCACACCAGTCATCATATTAAACACGTCGAATGCAGACCCACACAAGTCCATGCAGAACTCATATATATTTATACATACTTACGGGTTTATTTTGATAAGCACGAACGGATGAGAGAGAACACTGTAGCTTCGTTATTTTTCTGACGTACAACGTACTCGTTGATTGGCATTTATTACCGTCACCGTTCGACTGCCCGTTTCGTCGCATCATCGCTGCGGCACCATCAATGCGTTGCTCGTCTCCGTTTCTCTGATTGCCTATCTCTGCGGCCTCAGTCGTGTTCATGCTAAATCCTGCCGGACATGCTGGGTCACGTTAGGCCGAACCAGTCCTGCCTCCTTTGTCTCGTCCTCGCTGCTGCCATCATGAACGGCTTTGCTTGCTTTCTCTCACTGCTTGCCACGTCTTCTCCTTGCATTAATACAGCCTGGTTGCGCTGGCTGTTGTTTTGTGCCAAGGTCAAGTTCGCAGTGCCACGACGTGTACCACCATCGTGATGCTGTCCCCTCTTTTTTTTTTTTGTATTTCTGCTGCTCGAGCGTCTTGCAACTTCCTCAGCGCTGCTCTTCCACGCAGTCAGCCGCTCCTCCTTTTTCCTCTCCGTGGCGCACGCCATGCGCATGCCGAGCGCTGCTCCTCCTCGCTCTCTCTCGCTTGCGTTGCCTCTTCCTTTCTTTTTTTTTCTTCGCTGCTGCCGAAGGAAGCCATCCCAAGGCCGCAGCGCGCCCGTCGGTGCCGCTCTTCCTTCCCCGCTCGTCACCTTGCTCAAGGCCGAAGCTCCGCCCCCTTCTCGGTGTCCGTGCCGCGGCACTCGGCCGTCACTGCAACGCCTTTCCCCTGCTCGCCCATCCGAGCAACCAGTCAGGGCCGTGCTGCCGTCGCCCTGTCTCCCCACGTGCGCGCCTGGGCTCGGGTTGCCGCGCGTCGAGCCGCCTTGCCTGCTCCATGGCGCCGTCATTCTCAGCGTCTACTCCGGCTCCGGACTGCGCCTCGTTGTTGCCCGCGCCGTAACCGCAGCAGCCGCCGTGCCTCGCTGCCTTTTCCGCGGTCGGCTGTGCGTGCTATCTTGATGACGTCACCCCCTGCGTCACCTCTAATTTGTGGCCGTTTTCCTGTAGGAAATTAAACCCAGTAATACATTTGGAATACATGTGCGTCCTGTTGGGCTGCGGTCTTACGCGCTGGGCCGCTCGCACCCCCGTCGTGGGCCGGCCTGGGGCTGTCTGCCGTTGGGCCGTCTGCGTCGCCAGCCTTGCTGGGCCGGCCTTTGCCCCGCTTGCGCCTGGGCCATTCGCCGCATTGTGCCACTGTCCTGTGCCGTGTCCGTCTGGGCCACGCGCGCCTGGTGGGCCGCCGGCTCCGCTGGTCTGCTGGCTGGGCGTACCGCCTGGGCCGGTCTGCTGCCGCGCCACGCCGTGCTGGGCCGGCCGGTTGCCGCCTGGCTGGGCTGCCGCCTGCGCCTGGACCTCGCACCCGCTAGGCTGGCCAGTTGCCAACCGCGCTGGGCCGCTCGCGCCTGCCTTGGGCCGCTGGGCCGAGTAGGTGATCACTGGTCCCTTTATTTTTCGAAAGCAATTTCTAATTTCGCTTATAAGGCAAACTTGTACAATCAATATAAATTTGTATAGTTGTCCAAAAATTATGAAACCAGTTTTGTTGAGTTCCTAAAATCATGATCTACATGTTAGCATATTTTGTTCATATAGTGCGATAATATTCTTGGAAGCTATATAATTAATTTAAGGTACTTAATATTGTAAAATATAAACTTGTAGGAATTTCCATGATAAATGGGTAATATTATTGAATCTAAAATTTGTACAGTAGGCTCTTAGCAATATTAACTACTCACTGTAATTTTTGTAGCTCCGGAATAATTAGTTTGCTAAATAGATAATGATGTCTTATTTTGAATAATGATTAAATTGATAGAGTCAAATAAAGAAACACCTTGGTTTATATAACTAAAATTATTGTTGGAAAATGATGCCTTATTCTACAACGTGTATTTGTAGCCTAAGTACAGTCGTCGTTAGAACTAGCCCGTTAACTCGAGAGGCGTACGTCGTATTTTACGAGGCACGATTGCAGTTGATTAATTACATCTTTGCATTGCATCACATGCATATCATATAGGTACGATGATGGATCAACGGATCAATTGAAGGATGATTGGGAATCCGAAGATGGTGTTATGGTGTTCTCTCCAGGAGATGATGCAATGGGCTTGTTATTCAGCTGATAGTGGATGATCTGAAGATACAGACACTAACTCTTTAATATATCTTACCCAGGCAAGCCCCGGTGCATAACCCCTACTTTCTGCAGTTTAAATTATATTTGTGCATTAAGTTTAAGGAGTTGGATGAAACCCACTTGCATATATATATATTTATCCTATGAGTCTTACTAGTATGACAGGATCGTGTAGAATGCTATGCTACAGGATTCCGGTAAAAGTCGAGTGATTGCCTGTCACTCGCGAGATATAGAAAATATGTTACTATATTATTATCACTTGGAATATATAAATGTGGAAATAATAAATGATGATCGGGCAGGGATATGGTTTGGGTATCGGTGGGTGTAAGAAGTTGTGTCGCCGTGGACGGGGACCTGGACACCCGGGACAGGAGAGTGATGGGTTGGTCTTGCTTGTGCCTTGGGTACAAGCGGGGCGTGTGTTTTCGGGGCACCCAGCTGGGCATATTGATTCGCGAATCGCCGGTTGATCCGGTACGGCTTGTCTCGTGTTTAGCATCGTAGTAAGAACTGAAAGTTGAAAGATGAAAGATGGAAAAAGGAAATCTGATTGCTTACCACCTGCTTGAAAGTAGCACAGGTGCTTACATAGAATGGTTAGTTAATGAACCAATGCGGCTATTAATAAAAATCGAATATAAGGATGCACGCTTAGTAATGCTTCCTGCAAGTGCAATAACCCACAAGCCAGATAGCCTTGCATATCCTTGTAGTCTTTTCTTTTCTCCTATCGGGTAAGTCTTGCTGAGTACAATTGAGTACTCAGGGTTTTATTCCCCCTGTTGCAGGTGACAGGTGGATGCTTGAACTGACTCTTGTGTGTGGATACCTCCTGGTGGGCTCAGCGAGGATTCCTTTACGTTGCGATCGTAGTTGTTATTTATAACTCTCACCAACTGTTTTTATAAATGAAAGTTTATAATCTGTTGTCCTAGTCTAATTATCAATATTTCATCATGTCATGCTTAGACATTTATTTCCGCTGTAATTCTGATCACATGTTTATATTCCGCTGTTATATTAAATTATTTATAACTCTGATAATATGATTACATCCCGCTGTTATAATAATAAATGTTATACTCTAATGTACATGTAAAGTGATGTAAGAAATGGTTAAGAATGATGTAAGCTTTATTCTCTCATTTGTGATTCCTGGTGGTAAAAATGTGGATTTTCGGGTTCTCTCCTGGGTGTGCCCGACGGAACTGATTAATTTAGTGTTCTCCCTCAAGTGCTTAGTGTCTAATGGAAGACGAGCACTCCTGTGAGGCATTAGATTAGACGGTTCTGCCACACTTAGTTTCGAGGGTGAGACGGTCCCTGTTTTCTGTTTACTCAAATGGATAGGACAACCCCTATTTTCTGTTTGGTACTCGGGATAAGAGAAAATAGGATGGACGGTGTATTTTACACTGTTAGCCACGGTTTGTTGGGACCCACATGCAAATCTTTTTTCTTTTTCTAAAAAAATCTTCCTGCAACCTATGCACGGGATCCCATCGTGCCTAGGCTCCACAGGCACTCCCCAGGGCCCCACGCCCTGCGCCGCTTGCCTCGATTTCTCCTCACCCTAGCCAGGAGCTGGCCCCACGCCCCCACATTCCTCATTGTCCGGTTGAGAACGAGGACGCGCGGGAGACGACTTGCAACCCTACAAGCACTCGAGTCCCGCCCCTATGCCCGTATCTCCCACCCCAATGGTGCCGCCCATCGGCCTTGGCCATGCCGCCGGCTCAAGCAACGAAGTTGCGTCTCCCGTCGCCCATGGCCACGCGGCCGAATCCGAAACCGCCAAAGTCGAACAGACACACATCGCGTCGATCAAGGATGACCCCGTCCTCTCGATTTGGTGGAACGGGAGTTAGGTGAATCTTTAGAGCATATTCGCTTTGGGGATGGACCTGTCCCCTTATTACTTCGAACCAAACACTACTAATAAATCAGGGATCACTCTGTCCCATCCCCTAAGATCCTCGGAACCAAACACATAGCTAAAGTGTTAGACATACACTCCCGCCTCAAAATAACTGATGTTTTAACATTGTCTTAAATCAAACTATTTTTATATCTATCTAAGTACTTGGGATAGGGTTCCGGTGTATCCATCCCCACCACCAGCAACGGTGATTTAACATGGCGTGACTGCGGATTTCGAAACTCTCAGTTCAGGATTTTGCTTTGCGTCTAGAGTTTTGGGAGAAAAAAGCATAGTGGAATGGACGAGACACTTCCGCAGTTAGATCCCTTCAACTGTGTCGGGTCTAATTCGAATTAAACCCGTTTGCTAGGTGGCTATAAAATTTAGAAGAACCAGGGGAGGGGGTAAAGCGAAAGCATGCCCCAACTGGTCGAGCTTCGGTTTGGACCTGGTTGGATGGGCCTTTACTAGGGTCATTTTCGGCCGTGGATGCTATTTTTTTCAGGTCCGCTATTTTTAGAGATATCAGTTTCAAACTCCATCCGAAACACGGAATAGGAACTGGTTTCAGACCTGTTTCTATTTTCCCATCTTGAACTGTTTCAGGGGTTTCCAACATTTGTTGAGCCCGCGTGCGTGCATAGCGCGTTGGCAAGGCCGCTCGGGGTTCGCATCGGGTTTTTTCCTCAATTTTTTCAGCCTGAAGTGCTTGCGCATAGTGTGTGGTATAAGTTTTTGCTTAAATTCAGATAGTACACCTTATGCTTCAAGTATTGAGGCATTAAAAAAAACATTTGTTGAGCCCGCTTTGTTTCAGCTGATGCATTACTTATAGTTACAGTAGTCCACGGCTTTGCAGCTGCAGCTGAAAGAAGGTTGCTTCTTTATTCCTCCCTGTAATGAAAAGGATTTTTAGGACTGGGGGGTTAATACGGTTTGTCAATCGATCACTTGACAGAGTGAAATCCCAGACAGGGTTTGAGTAACATGGTCACATCCTGTAGTTGCGGACCGCCTGCTTTAGGCCCCATTCGCGTACCTTTAAATCCAACTTATCCACATCTTTTTTCATCCAGAACAGTGTTTTCCTCTCACAAATTTCTCCAAATTCCTACAGAATTCCTTCGAGCGAACGGGGCCTTATGTGAGCTTTTACCAGGCTCGCTTTAGGCCTGGTTGGTATTGTGTCATGGGCCATTTTCCTTTTCGGGCCGATCACTTACGGGGTATATAACCTCCGAAACAAACATGGTTTGGGCCAATGATCACACCTTTTCTTCACTGGAGAATCTGGTGACAGCTTGTTGTGATTGATTTGGAGAAAAGAAACAGTCTGTCTACATTAAAAAAAAACAGTCTGTCCACTCTCAACTTCTGATGGCCAGGCCATGTCACCCTTTTCCCCTGCCCGCCACATCGCGTCGGAGAATCCGTCGTGAGACTTCGGTTGCTCCCACGAATCCAAGAAAGGAATCAGATCGCTCGCTTGGCACCAGCTGCAAGGAATAATGGGCAGTGGCATAGTACTGGCGTCAGGAATCGTTGCCGTCGCCAAGTGTTCTCCAGATCGCTGTCGGGCGCCATGGCCGCCTAGCTAAATTCCAAGCGCAGTACACGGACACCGGTACTGTACTGCTGTCCTTGAAGCTCCGCTCCGCACTTATTCTGCTGTTTGCTCGTCTTCCTCCGAGGGCAGACCGCACATCAAGGATCCCATTCACATCCCAGGTTAATGGCAGCTTGCAACTTGAAAGCAAGGGTGAGAGTGAGACCCGGCATCGCGCCTAGCAGCAGTCCCTGTAATGCTGCTTTGTAAGTAATAAGCTACTGAGATTTCTAAATAGTAATATTCTGCTGAGATGTTAACGTCAATCCATCAACTAACTGCTACAGGCCTGCAGCTACGGGCTGGTTAGTTGGTTTAGTTGGTGATCCATTTGGGGGGAAACACCTGAAAGTGAAAACCATCAGACGGTGACAAAAGCTAAACACGCTTAAAAAGAAAATACCCTGTGACAACACGCCGACGGTGACACAAGGTCGATCAAATTGGCCCTTCAGAAACACAACAGACAAAACACAAAGGGTGCCGACATTTCTCCTAAGAGAAGTAAGTACGTAATAGGAAAATAAACAGTGCATTTTGTCAAAGTGAATAGTCAGCAATCTAGTGGCACGTACTAAGTCGCAATAGCGTTTCTTGCACGCTCCCTGGAGACTCTGGCTAAACATTTCAGATGCAGATATAAATATATAAACTAGCTTCGGACTGTCAGTTGGACACTGAGCCTGCTGCTGTTCAGCAACCCTTGGATTGATTTTTTTTGTTCGATTGATTGTTCATGTCTTCGAGTTGCGTGATTCAAAGAAGATGAGCTTGTTTAACGATCTGTCTAATCAGACATGATGAAACCTCCGATCCTCTCCCAAGAAAAAAAAAACAGAGAAGATATGATAGAACCCGGAGTAGGTGATGGAGGATGTCTGGACGTGAGCCTTTCTGACATCCGGATCGCCTGAATCGTTGGTCCATTCCATCGAGGATTTAACGAATTCACATACGGATCGCTTTCTAGCTCGATTCATGAACCAGCATGATTAACGGATCGCTTTCTAGCTCACACGCACACTGATTTGCCGTCCCCGTCCTTGTAGAAGGTTTTGGTGAGACGTCCGTTTCGGCATCGATTCCCAAGCAACTTCCGCAATTCGCCAATTAGATCCCGTAATCCCAAGGAAAAAAAGATTGCATGCATAGCGTGAGAGCCCAATTCTCTAATGATTTGACGGCATGCTGTGCGTTTGCAAAGTATATATTATGGTACTGTATCACGAATTATAGCTTCTGACGTGTGCGCGTTTATCTGGTTTGGAACTTGCATCTGAAGCTTCTGCACGGCTCCACATGGTGATATTTGAGGTGAAATAGATGTGAACTGAAGGAGATCTCTCTTTCCAATCAGGCCAGTTGTAAGAAATATATTTGAGAGGATGATGAAGAACAGCTCATGTTACAAGGCACAAGTTGCGTTGCATCTCAGGGAAGGTTACTTTATCTCACAAGATGAGGTGCCATTGCAAGATCGATGAGGCATGGCATTGTCTCCGATATAAGAAAGCCTCGGCCTTTACAGCACATGCGTGGATGCCTGATGCCGGTGGCTGGCCAGGCAGTTCCAGGATCACCATACTATAACCAACAAACTTTCCAACACCAAACTTGCAAATAATGCAGCGCAGATCCGGCCGCAGCCCTTTTTTCTAGTTTATTTATAAGATACAATATTAAACATAGCTTCTTTAGAAAAATGTTCACCAGATTAAAAATTAAAGAAAAATATTAATAAATCATGTAACTCCAAAATCGAAATCACCAATCGACTTACAATATTGGCCGGTACATGAAGATACAATAACAACACAAATCTTAGTTAGCTTATAATTTGTCATTAAAAAGGATTTAATTGCGTAGATTTATTAAAACTGGTTTTTTTATTAGAAAATGGACTAAGATAATACTACATTCATCCCTAAGAAAATGCAACTGTACTTTGTCTTAAATTAAATTATCTTAAGTTTTATCCAATTAATAGAAAAGAATATCAACGTTTATGATACCAAATATGAAAAATATATTCCATATAATTATAATCATGTTTATTTAATATAGTAACTATTGTTTTTATAAACTTGGTCAAACTTAAAATTATTTGATAGAGGACAACTTTACATTCCTTCTTGAGAAGGAGGTAGATCATGGGCATGACGGTATATCTAAGGAATCATGGTATTTTCTCCATTTTATTACTATGTATCTAGATATAGTGTATATCTAAGTGCATAACAAAATGTATGTATCTAGAAGATCTAAAACATCTTTTTTTTAACATAAAACATCATATATTTAAAATGAAGGAAGTACAAATAATACAATCTGAATGAACGCGTTGTGCAGGAAAAGGAGGTCCAAGGTCTGCCATTCTTCATGGAGGTCGCTCTTATCGGAGCTTGGGAGCTCTGGAAGCTGCGCAATGACAAGATTTTCCAGCGCCGGGACCCCACTCACGCTCTTTGGTTAGCTAATTTCAAAAGTCAATGTTTTGCCCAATCCGTAAGATTCAAGGTTGATCTTAGGTCTTCTTTTGTTTTTGGCTAGATGCTTTCAGTTAATCAGGTGTGTATGAACCCTTATAAAGCTCCTTTAATTAATTTATAAAATCCAAACGGTGGGGATCTCCCCAAAAGTATTTTCGTCAAAAAAAAATGTCCGTTTCTGGTTTTTCTCCCCGAAAGTCTTCACGATATATTAATTTCATCTATGTCACAATTCTCTTTAAAAAAAAGAAGGTATGAGTATATCACACTGCAACGTAACCATCTTAATTGTTGCCACTGGTCCCAAACTGACGTGACAGAGCATTTGAAATGCAAGATGGATCAACGTTTTTAAGGATGAGCTTGCATGACTAAGACTACTGGAGATCTGACGAACGTGCTCCAAATCGCTTCACTGGCCGTGTCTGCCTGCTATAATATTCAGCTTTTCTAAGCTGATAAGCCCAGTTGATGCTGATTTATTATGATAGCAAAATATTATTAACTGACTGAATATAAGGTAGCTAATTGTAACGCCCCAGGCTCAGGACACAGCACAGGCCCATTCTACCTAGGAGTGGGCCCCACCTACGTAGCAACCTATTTACACTTTCGTCCTCGCTTCGTGTAAAACGGTTAACCGAAGATTACTACGCGTCCTTTGGACTGGCTATTTAAGTAAGTTGGTTTGGCTCAACTTCAGCTTCCGAGGTGGTACTACTCCGGAGCTACAGTGTTCACGTGGTACAGCCATTCGCCCCAGCCTACGACTAGCCCAGCTAGCGGGGTCTCACATACACCCACCCTTAAGGACTCGATGTCCTCGGCCCTGTCCAGGATTGACTATCTTGGCCCACGTCCATATTCCCAGCTCCTCGGCCCAAGTGCCAAGCACGATCTGTCTGGGCTCCCGAGCCATATGTCCGTGAAACCGCTCGACTCTCTTGGCCCACGTCTATATTCCCAGCTCCTCGGCCCAAGTGTTATGCTCCATGCGCAGCCTGTCCGAGCTCCCGAGCCATGTATCCGTGAAACCGCGAGAGTTGGCTCTGATACCATTTATAACGCCCCAGGCTTAGGACACAGCACAGGCCCATTCTACCGAGGAGTGGGCCCCACCTACGTAGCAACCTATTTACACTTTCGTCCTCGCTTCGCGTAAAACGGTTAACCGAAGATTACTACGCGTCCTTTGGACTGGCTATTTAAGTAAGTTGGTTTGGCTCAACTTCAGCTTCCAAGGTGGTACTACTCCGGAGCTACAGTGTTCACGTGGTACAGCCATTCGGCCCAGCCTGCGACTAGCCCAGCTAGCGGGGTCTCACATACACTCACCTTTAAGGACTCGATGTCCTCGGCCCTGTCCAGGATTGACTATCTTGACCCACGTCCATATTCCCAGCTCCTCGGCCCAAGTGCCAAGTATGATCTGTCCGGGCTCCCGAGCCATATGTCCGTGAAACCGCTCGACTCTCTTGGCCCACGTCTATATTCCCAGCTCCTCGGCCCAAGTGCTATGCTCCATGCGCAGCCTGTCCGAGCTCCCGAGCCATGTATCCGTGAAACCGCGAGAGTTGACTCTAATACCATTTATAACGCCCCAGGCTCAGGACACAGCACAGGCCCATTCTACCGAGGAGTGAGCCCCACCTACATAGCAACCTATTTACGCTTTCATCCTCGCTTCGCGTAAAACGGTTAACCAAAGATTACTACGCGTTCTTTGGACTAGCTATTTAAGTTGGTTTGGCTCAACTTCAGCTTCCGAGGTGGTACTACTCTTGTGCTACAGTGTTCACGTGCTACAGTAATCAGCAACTCGAGCTACCCTGCCTCACATCACTTTGTGCTACAGTATCATCCATTCGGCCCAGCCCACGACCAGCCCAGCTAGCGGGGTCTCACACTAATGGACCACCGTAATGATTAACCTCTCACATTCACAGGTCAGTTTCCAGCAGAGATAGACCGTCCCATACAACAGGTACTCTCGTGCTGTGCTGTCACTTGATCCTGCCACTACAGTCATCATTCTGGGGTGTTTGTTTCTTTAGTTGTTTCTAAAATTCATGTCATATTAAATGTTTAGATATTAATAAAGAGCATTAAATATAGATTAATTATAAAATCAATTATATAGATGGAGGCTAATTTATGAGACGATATTTTTAGCCTAATTAATTTGTCATTAGCATATGGTTACTGTAGCACCACGTTGTCAAACCATGGACTAATTAGGCTTAAAAGATTCATCTTGCAAATTAATCGCAAGTTGTGTAATTAATTTCGTAATTAGTCTATATTTAATACTTCATACATGTGTCAAACATTCGATGTGATAGGAATTTTAGGGGCGTAGAAACCAGGACCATATCTTATCTGACCTTTGCACTGGTACGACGCATTACTCACAACTACTGTTCCGAGTTGTTCCTCCTCCTCTCTGATGTCTGATCCAGCCTAGTGTCTAGTGAAACTGCTACCTGACAATCAAACCAAAGTGATTCAAAATTACTTTTCAGATATATAATAGTATTTTTCTCTCATAATATTTTAACATAATTATCGGTATAAGTTAAATTTCAGCATCACCGTGAACGGACATGACGGAGGAAACTAAACACAACTGTGACCGTGAATGGACATGACAGAGGAGGACGACGACGAAGGAGCAAGCAAAGAGAGGAGAAGACGCAACCGATTATTTCATTTCTCGTGCCGCCGCCGATGGTGTCGTCATCTGTGACGGGATCGTCCTGCGTGACCGATCGCTCCGCCTCCGGCTGCTGTGCAGTTTCATTAGGTCCTAGAAACCAACCAGCAGCGAAGAGACTCAACAAGACAAGAGTCGTGTTTGCTTGGCTTATAAATTGTATTTTTATAATCAACAAACATTATTTTTCTCTCACAATAAATCAGCTATAGGGCGAACAAGCCAAAGACAGTCCACGGCTGGCTCCACCTGACAGCGACCTGCTGTATTACTTCCCCGCAGCCTCCTCTCTACTAGTCTCTACACGTGCCAGCACTAGCAGAATCCAAGCTCACGGTCAGTCGGTCACGGAGAGGCGGCCGTCAGATTTGCCCTTTACATTTATCTAGATTCCGGAGGCAGTGTTTCAAAAAGAAAAAATGGTTCTGGAGGCAGGCGTGGCCGCCCGAGAGAGAGGACCCGCCAGCCGCGGAGTTGGACCGGAACCGGCTGGACGCTGGACGCTGGACGCCGGGCGCCGGGCGCCGGGCGCCGGACGGGACGGCAGAGCGCGCGCGTAGTTCTCCGGTACGTGCAGGAGCGGTGGCCGCCCGGCCGTGCAGTGCAGTGGTTTCCTGCCGCCAGGTCTCCCGGCCCCTACCAAATCCATCAACAAGCCTGCAAATGCCAAGTGCATGCCACCTGCAGGTCCATGAACCGGGCCAAACTTTCTCCGCTCCGAAACTTCCAAACCACAGACGCCGTCCGCGGCAGGAACGCTCCTCCCAGTCCTGTCCACCTCGAACCGGACGGACAGGCTAGCTGGCCGCGACGACGACTGTTCTGTTCTGGTCTGTGACAGACGGCAGTTCTCTCGATCGCCATATGGTCCCTGTTATCTGAAAATGATCGGATCCTCCAGCAGCCATGGGAGATGGATGGAATGGTTAGAGCGTGGTTGACTGCAATCCCGTTCTGTGCGGTCTTCCGGCCGTTCTCGTATTTTCGAGAGGGACTTTTCTATCTGTTTTCGGGTGTCCCGTTTTAATATCATTTTTAAACTATACAAGATATATTACATATCCTTATTCCTTATGTGACATTGGTACATCTAATATAATAATCATCAATTATGCACATGAACGTGCTAACACACATGTGAATGTTGGACTGAACATTTGATAAGTGTATATTATTGTGCAGACTTTATATATGTATACTTGAGTTTATGCACTTTTAAATTGAAAGAAAAAACAATGCCTTTTTGCGATCGTTATTTCTTGCCTCCTATCATATCACGAAATTTTTTCTATTTGAAACCGGGAGAGATGGCTTAGTGTACTAAAGCGGCGGATTGCTAATCCGTTGTACATTTTTTTTTGAATCCCTTTTTTTCCCACCCCTTTGGATCATTTGAGACTCTCAGATGGTAAGGACTTCTGACCTCCGGATTTTTTTTTCACGTTAGATTCGAGTATATTAGAGAGAACGGGAAAGAGGGTGTCCCAGCCATTTCTTTTTTTCATTCCTGACTGCACCGTGTATGCTCTCCATCGTTATTATTTTTTCGTTGATACTATAGGGTGTGTTTGGTTACTTGGCTTTCTTCTAACCTGGCTATGAAATAAGCCAGGCTACCCTAAGACTGCCTCTAGCAAGCCAAGATAGACTTATTTGGTTGCCTACACCATCTAAGCCTGGCTACCAACTAGTTTGTTTGGTTGCCTCGTTTGGCTTAGAGTCACCTCTTCTTTGGCAGGTAACTTCACCACATTTGAAGCAATTCGTCGAATTTCTTCTAACCTGGCTATGAAATAAGCCAGGCTAGCCTAAAACTGCCTCCAGCAAGCTAAGATAGACTTATTTGGTTGCCTACACTATCTAAGCCTGGCTACCAATTAGTTTGTTTGGTTGCCTCCTTTGGCTGGGATAGAGTCACCTCTTCTTTGGCAGTTAACTTCACCACCTTTGAAGCAATTCGTCGAACATCTTTAAAGCGAGCAGACAGAGCGGAGGAGAGCAAAGGCCATGGCCAATCGAACCGGCCGATGCCCTCCCGAGAGGAAGGGTGGCGCAGTTCATAGAATCATCAATGCATACGAGCAATAATGCAGTTCCACATTTATTCATTATTGTTTACAGAATATTGACGAAGTTAATAGTCCAACAACATCCCCTGTTCGCTTGATGACCGTGACAACAGCATAGCAGAGCATCCTCCTCCTCCTCCTGCCGACAGGACGTTAGCAGCAGGGAGGCTCGGACTTGCAGCAGCCTGATGGTGGAGGAGCAGCATAAGGGGGTGGCAGTGCCGCCGGAGCTCGTCCCGCTCGGCGGCCGCGGAGGACACGAGCGCCGCGCGGCCTCGGACTCCATGCGCCGGAGCTCCGCCTGGTGCGCGGCGCGTGACGCGTGGAGCTCGGCCAGCGTGTGGACCAGCGCTCGCCGGAGCTCCGACGCCGTGGTCATGTCCAGCTGCTGGTGCGTGCGGGTGCGTGTAGAGCCGCTGCTGCTCGAGTCTCCGGATCCCGTCGCGCTCCTCGAGTCCGAATCCCGCCGGTGCCATGGGACCTCAATGCCAGGGACATGATCGGAGTGCTCGACGACGACGGCTACGGCTGGGGCGGGGGCTGGAAGAAGTGAGGGAGGTGACGCGATTCACATCCGAGGCCACCGACGGGCTAGCCAATCCTGGCCAAAGAAAAACGGATCCTCCACTCGTTTTTCTGGAGCCAGGCTAGGGCATCCAATATGGCTTAGCTGGGTCTGGCTTTGGGTTGTTTACAGGCAACTAAACAGCTAGAAGTTAGCTATCTGCAGCCTGATCAGGCGCATAGAGTACCGAAGTACAAAAAGGCGTGGCTAATTGCTGACGAAAACTACAGGCAGTCCAACCGACGGTGAGACGAACACGTGGGGCGCGGGGGCGGCCTGAACGAACGGTGGGAGAGAAGGAACCAAACGGATGTTCGCGGAAAGGCCTGGCACACGCGACGCGACGGCGACTCAATGAACAGCACGTCGGACCAAACGGACGGAGCGCCTGCGCCGCCCCCGGTCGACCAAGCAAATTCGCGCCTCGTTTCTCCTCCGGGCGGGCGGTCGGGCGCCGGGCGGTCCGGTTGTCGCCACTCGCCGTGATCCCCGTGGCGCTCCGGGCAGCGTCCAGCGGCCAGGACCCAACCAACAACCCAGGGGCCGCCGGGGCGGGTGGGTGACATCGTCCTCGCCCACGTTGTCATCGCGCGCGGTCACTTTGGCGGCCAGCCCGATCCCACCCATGCACGCCTCGCGGTCGCCGCGACAGAACAACACCAGCACAGACAGGTGGGCAGAAAGCCAGAAACCCTCCTGGTTCGGGGCCCGCGTGCCATTGTCACTCACCGAGACGTGCATGGGTGGGATCGGGCTGCGCCGCGCGAGCCGAGGGAACGGAGCGCGTGTACGTAACCGCGAGCCGAGTTGCCTTTATTTTTCCAGCCTCTTTTGTGTGGAGGTGCAGAGGCAGCGTCGGCGGTGGCCGTGGCCTGGTGACTGGTGGGTGTGCTGCTGTGCTGACCGGCGAGCACGCACGCACGAGCACGAGGGCCAGGCTGGGCGCGGAACCGGATGCCGCCGGACTCCCTCCCTGTCTCTGTCTCTGACTCTGACTCGAGAATCTTTTTCGCTTTCCTTCCAGGGTCGGCCGGGCCAGGCTTTCTTTTCCGGTCGCGTCCCGATGAAACAACAGATTTCTGTTTGGCATCCCGTCCCTGTCTCCCGCTTTACCGAGCATGTACAGGTAAGGTAAAAAAAAGCTTTTGCGAGTGCTCCTTGTACCTTTCTTCGGTTTCGGGAGTGGAATGAGAATGGCTACAAACGGATTGGGGTTGGTGGTGTCAAAAAGTTTACCTAGTTCACAAAAGTAGTTAGTGAACAAATTCGTTTTCCCGTGGGAGGTTCAGGGCGTGTTTGGTTTCAAATAAGTCACCCACTTATAAGTTAAAAAGTGAAATATGTGACTTATTTTGCCAAACAACATCAACTTATAAGTCACCCCTGCTTATAAGTTTTAAGTTGGTTCACCCCTGCTTAAAACTTATAAGTCACCCTTTTCCGCGTGGGGCCCACACCTTTAATGAGGTTATAAGTCATCTACGACCAAACAAGTATGACTTATAAGTCACTGGTTTTCGGTCACCTGATTTAATAAGTCACCTGACTTATGGAAACCAAACAGGCCCTCAGTCCCATTTTAATAAGCTAACAACGTCAGTCAAAATGATGAGCGTGGCAGAGCAAGGCATAACCAACGGAGGCTAACACTCATAGTGGTTCTAGTACATATAAAATGGTCTACGTAGACTAAGAAATGTTGAGATTACTATTAACACAATGCAAACTATCACTACTTGTGATTTGTAAAGAATTTTTTTTTCTTTTCATCATACCTCACCTTTATTTCCTCTCCCTCTTCTTTTTTTTAGTATGGACCACATTCTCTCTCCCCAAGCATATATAGCTTCTGCATGCCACTAAGACAAGTGTAGAGCACCTACTTTACTTATCCGATCCTACATGGCACTTGAGGCTACTAGGGCCTTGTTTAGATTGCAAATTTTTGCAATATGGACACTGTAGCACGTTACGTTTGTATTTGACAAACTTTGTCCGATCATGGACTAACTAGGCTCAAAAGATTCGTCTCGTGATTTACAACCAAACTGTGTAATTAGTTATTTTTTTACCTACATTTAATGCTCCATGCATGCGTCCAAAAATTGATGTGATGGAGAGAGAGTGAAAAAACTTGGAATTTGGAGGTGATCTAAACAAGGCCTAGTAAAAAAACAGCGTTGGGGAAGCCCTAAGAGAAGAGACGAAGCATGTGTGGTTAGCAATGGACTGAAAACATAGTGAAACTATGGGTGCTTTGTTTCATCGTGAAATTCTATTAGGAGCATTTCATTTCATAAAACCATACAACATTAAAATATTTACGCCACCGTTCATTAAACTTTGTTGTGACAGCTTTTGCAGTGCCATAAAGTTAGGATCTATCTATATCTCGCCAGAGTGATGCATCATATGAATTACTATTCATCTTCCTCCTCCTGATGAATCACTGTTCATCTTCCTCATCGCTCTAGCTACTACCCACCACCCTGCCGCGGCAGCCTCCTTCTTCACCTTCCCGATCTTCGGCCGTGGCGCCCCTAGGCCTAACCTAGCCCGGCCGCCTCTACCGTCGCTAGGGCCCTAACGTCTAGCCGCCGTCCCCACTGCCTGGCCAGCTTACCTCCTCGGAGCCCCCCTTTTAAGGCCGTCGGACTTTGAGAAGATGACCACCTGGCATTCTTGGATTGGGTAGAAAAATTTGAGTGATGGAAAGGCTCAAATCACACGAGTTAGGGATAGCTTTTACCTAAAGTTAAGTCATGTAGCTACTTTTTTTAATATTTCTTAAGCTCTCTTTGTCCTCGCAAACGACAGCTTCATTCATGCAATGCGCTCCTCACATAATTTTTCTATGAACTGGAATTTAAGGCTACAATTGCTTCTGCAAGGTATTACGACGGTCTACGAAGCTACCAACTAATGTGACATGGTACATGCACGCATACGTGGAATCCGTGGCAGCACGACACGGTGGTGCGTTGGAGCTAGCCTAACATGGCAGAAACGAGTTGGTTATGCCAGGTTGGCGTGAACTGTCTTATCTAGGTTACGTTAAAGAATGGTTTATTAATCTGGCTCTTTGATAAATAAATATTACATGGGAAATGGATACGTGAATATAACGGTATTTTCATTGTTTAGGTAGGAAAATAAAAAATCTCCTTATCCAGTCATAACTTCTCTTGGATGCCATCTCACGGCCAGTCAACATCCCACTATAACACTACCTTCACAGTTAACCAGCTATACCTCCGGTCTCTACACATTTGCTTGTTTGGTCGCAACTCATGGAGTAACAACTAATCATCCTTGCACTATTTGATAGGGAACATGAGATCATCACAAAGATGAAGAGGAAGTTGAGGTTGTTTAGGTCTAACGCCTCTCTCTCTCCCCCCCTCTCTCAAGGTAAGGCATGAAGAAACAACCTATGGCAAGCAGGTGAGCTTAGCAGGAGAGCCTAAAGACAAGAAGGATGATCCATTTGGCTAGAACATTATTCCCTCCGGTTCTCTAAAACAAGTCGTTTTGAGGTTGTCTTAAGTCAAACATTTTAAACTTTGACTACAAATAACTTCTTTTGGGTTGAGTTTGAAAATATGAAAGTGATGTAAGTAGATTCATCTCGAAATGTAGTTTCATAAAAGTATATATTGACTATATTTTATAAATATTTTATAGCAAAAAGTTACAGTCAAAGTCGTTTCTTAAAGACCGCGTCGATGTCCAAAACGACTTGCTTTAGAGAACCGGAGGGAGTATGTGATTAAATAATTTAATAGAGAATATTAAAAAATTATCATCACTCTAGTGACCATTTGTAGTTTTATAAAAAAACTGAAAACGTCATTCGAATACGAGAGAAAACATCAATTTACGACTGAAAATCTTTCTCACCCCTCTAAGCTGAAATATTTTCTTGGAAGATTGTAAGCTGAAATATTTTACGGCCTTACTTTGTCACAAAATTTGTAAGGATGTCCACATTAGAAGTCCACTCATCAAGGAGTATGAAATCCAGGATTCTTGGAGGGTGCCTCTGCAAAATCCCAAGAAGAAACGGAGCACAAGAGCCAAAAACCCCCTCCTCGTCGCGCACCCCTTGCCATTATTTATCCCCTCTCCCTCTCCCTCTCCCTCTCCGCAACAACCCGTCCCCGCTTCGTCCTACGCCGCCGCCGCCGGATTCGCTCCCGTCTCCGGCGGCCACGCCCATTCCCCGCATCCCCACCTTGCGCCCTCCGCCAGCTCCTCTCGGCCGCCGCGCAACTATCTCCACCAAACGATTACAGCGACCACGAGACCAGCAACGCCTCCACCACCAACGGGAAGGATCCATCCAGCCAGTCCACGCATACCCCGTCTTTGACTCGCACTTCGCTTTCCAGATCTAGGCGGGCGGGCAGGCGGGCGGAGGAACGATGAACGGAGGCGCTGCCCCGCCGTCGGCGGCGAGCGCGGCCACGGCCGCCGCGACGCCGCCTCACCGGCGGCTGCCGGACTTCCTCCAGAGCGTGAACCTCAAGTACGTCAAGCTGGGGTACCACTACCTCATCACCCACCTGCTGACGCTGATGCTGCTCCCGCTGATGGCCGTGATCCTCCTCGAGGCCGGGCCCACCGACCCCGACGACCTGCGGCAGCTGTGGCTCCACCTCCAGTACAACCTCGTGTCCGTGCTCGTCCTCTCCGCCGTGCTCGTGTTCGGCGCCACCGTGTACGTGCTCACCCGCCCCCGCCCCGTCTACCTGGTGGACTTCGCCTGCTACAAGCCGCCCGCCCACCTCCAGGTCCCGTTCGAGGAGTTCATGCGCCACTCCAAGCTGTGCGGCTTCTCCGAGGACGCGCTGGAGTTCCAGCGCAAGATCCTGGAGCGGTCCGGGCTCAGCGAGGAGACGTACGCCCCCGAGGCCATGCACGCGATCCCGCCGCAGCCCACGATGGCCAACGCCCGCGCCGAGGCCGAGACCGTCATGTTCGGCGCGCTCGACAACCTGTTCAGGTCCACGGGCATCAAGCCCAAGGACGTTGGCGTGCTCGTGGTGAACTGCAGCCTCTTCAAACCCCACGCCGTCGCTGTCGGCCATGATCGTGAACAAGTACAAGCTCCGCGGGAACATCCGCAGCTTCAACCTCGGCGGGATGGGGTGCAGCGCCGGCGTGATCGCCGTGGACCTGGCCCGCGACATGCTGCAGGTGCACCGCGGCACCTACGCCGTGGTGGTAAGCACGGAGAACATCACCCAGAACTGGTACTTCGGGAACCGCAAGTCGATGCTGATCCCGAACTGCCTGTTCCGCGTGGGCGGCGCGGCGGTGCTGCTGTCGAGCCGCGGCGCGGACCGGCGGCGCGCCAAGTACTCGCTGAGGCACGTGGTGCGCACGCACAAGGGCGCGGACGACAAGGCGTTCAACTGCGTGTACCAGGAGCAGGACGGCGAGGGCAAGACCGGCGTGTCGCTGTCCAAGGACCTGATGGCCATCGCGGGCGGCGCGCTCAAGACCAACATCACGACGCTGGGCCCGCTGGTGCTCCCCGTGAGCGAGCAGCTGCTCTTCTTTGCGACGCTGGTGGCGAAGAAGCTGCTGAGCGCCAAGATGAAGCCCTACATCCCGGACTTCAAGCTGGCGTTCGAGCACTTCTGCATCCACGCGGGCGGGCGCGCGGTGATCGACGAGCTGGAGAAGAACCTGCAGCTGAGCCCCGCCCACGTGGAGGCGTCCCGGATGACGCTCCACCGGTTCGGCAACACCTCCAGCAGCTCCATCTGGTACGAACTCGCCTACATGGAGGCCAAGGGCCGCGTCCGCCGCGGCCACCGCATCTGGCAGATCGCCTTCGGCAGCGGGTTCAAGTGCAACAGCGCCGTGTGGCACGCCCTGCGCAACGTCAAGCCGTCGCCCGACAACCCCTGGGAGGACTGCATTGACCGCTACCCGGTGGAGCTCGTCGACGGCTTCCCCACGCACACGCCGCAGCAATAGTCCCTAGTAGTATCTGTTCTGTTCTGTATCCCACCCCGCCTCCTCTCCTCCAGTCCACTCCACACATCCATCCATCCATGGACACAGAAATCTTAGCCTCAAATCCTCACCTGGCTGGCTAGTGGTGTGTAGTGACATATACACGGGGCGAGGGCGGGGCTGCTTTCCCTGGACATGAATGATTGCATTGGAAGAATCTCTAGGCTTTCCCTGGACAGGCCTCCTCTGCTCTGTTCAGTTGTGTAACCAAGTGTTCGGCAGCATCGGGTCTTTGGTGTGTACTTCATGGATCATCCGGTCCGAGTCCGAGCGAGAGCATGGTCCCCCTCCCCCAGCTTGTCGCTGCACCTGAACCTGTGGTAAGCTTGAGTTGTGCTGATGATTGTTGATTTGTTGTATGTACATTTGTCTGTTCAGCCATTGCTGCCAGCTGATTGTCATTTACCGGTACTACTAGCTAGTGGTCCAGGCTCCGGATTACAGAGGAAGAGGGTCCATTCCTCTCAATTTTACCAAAAAGAAGTGTCTTGAGTGTGCCGATGGACGGATCGATCGAGTCTCTGTTTGTCGTGTTCAATTGGAAATCTTGCTCTTGCTCTTTTTAACTATGCCCTATGTATATCACTGGCCTGCCTTTGATGACCAGATGTATGCATTATAGCTGTTTTTTTTTCCTTCAACAGATTATCTTGTTAAATTCCTAATCTCTGAGAGGTGATTTTGTTCACACAAGTTGTTTTACTTCTCTCTGTCAGTTTGTTCAGCTATATTCCTTGTTAAACTGAAGTCTAAAATATTCATCAGCGCCCTGCATACAGCCATGGCCCATGTGCTACAACCCCGAACCCCGCCCCCCCCCGCCTCTGGACCCTTGGTCAAATCATGTTCCTTGTGCTGGCTGCTGGGCCACGCTATAGTACGGGCCCTCTCTCCAATTCCGATGTGTCATCTTGTCTAGCTAAATGTGCAGGCTGCATGTTAATCAAGTACTCTATACAGTGTTCGGCCGGTGATATTTGGCTGGCGGGTTCATTTTTTTTTTCTAGCTGTAGCAGCATTTTTCTCTCACAACATTTCAACACTAACAGTAAATTCCAACATGAACAGTGCCAGAATAATATCAGCGGAACACTCAACTATTTTTTTATGGATTGAAGTACTCAGAAACCAGCCAGCGGTAAGTGAAGCGAACACTGTGCCAACTGCCAAGCAAACAATGGTCCTGTTCGCTTGTGTTATAATTCGTATTTTTCAGCTTGTTTTTTCAGCCAGAATAGTGTTTTTTTCACGCAACAAATTAGCCGGAACAATGTTTCAGCTTATTTTTTCAACGAAGCGAACGGAGCCAATGATGCAGGGCAACTGCTAATGCTGCCAAGCGACATCCGTTGGTTACTACTACGAGTAGGATTTGATTTGGAAGGGTGTGTAATTTGCTGAAGCTGGCAGGAGTAATTACAAAGGACACCAGGCGCCATATCGCCATCAGTCTAACAAAGCTGCCTCGACTAGGTGCCTTGTTTGTCTAAGGTAGTGTTTAGTTGGTAAATTTTTTTGGAAAATGGTACTGTAGCACTTTTGTTGTTATTTGACAATTAATGTCCAATCATAGTCTAATTAGGCTTAAAAGATTCGTCTCGTGAATTTCGTCTAAACTGTGTAATTAGTTTTATTTTTTATTTATATTTAATGCTTCATGCATGCGTCCAAAAATTCGATGTGACGAAGAATCTTGAAAAATTTTGTAAAATTTTAGGAACTAAACGCTACCTAACTAACACGATACGTGCCCATAAAACAAGATACCGCCCATATATGAACCTCAACTTGATGCCAGTATAGCATCGACGATTGCATATAAAAGCTGCTTTTTTTAGCAAATATAAAAGCTGCTATATGTGGATGTAAAAGCTGCTATGTATATGAATATTGAGGTTCATCTTTTTATGGCCCGTATATGAACCTCAAAATACTGCCATATATGAATAATATAATAAAAGCTGCCATACCTGAACCTCAACATGTGCCTCCCTAGCGCTTCAGTCTCACTTTCCGGTTTAGCAAAGGCCCATCCCATCTGCACTTGCCAAGGATTCTAAGACTGGGCCAGAGTGAGGTCCGAAAATAGAACCCAAGCCCTGAAAGTGATGGGGGGAGCCCAATACCGCCAGGCGGGCCGTGTGTCTGAGCTAACTCGCTTTCCACCCAGATCTGTGATGAAGGGTTCAAGGATAATACCAGCTATTCGGCTTCAACTGGTTTGTGGTGTGGCCATGAATAATAGTTAGATACCAAAGGTTAATGGTTAGGTAGCTAAAAATTAATTAAAATCAGCTCTAGTCTATTTTAAAACATAAGGCTAATAGGTGGATTAATTTTTTAGCAAGACTTCTACCGGCTGTTCGGCTGATGGTTTTTACGGCTCATAAGCCAGCTGATGCTGTTTTGTTGTGAGAGAAAAACATTATATCATGAATGATAAGCCGGGCTGATAAATTCAGGCGAACAGGACAATTCATCTCCTCACTAGTCACTTACGTCTTCTCTTCGTGCGCGAGATGTCATATACTAACAGGAGTAGTACTACAACATATAGTACATATCAATAAATATGTTAACATGGCCACTCCCCACGGGTATGTATTGATAAAGAAAATTAGACCTAGACCGGGCAATACAGCTTGCGAGAACAAAACAACTGAGGCCGCTGATATAGTACTACCTCCGTTTTCTTTTATAAGATGCAACTTAACATGACATGATCAGCTAAATAACACTTTGACTATCTATTTATTTATATCATACCTTTTATGTTTATAAATTTATGAAAAATGGATAGTATATTTGAGTATAAGTCTAACCGTATCAAGTATATATTATAATAGTTAGAAATTGTAAAACTAAATTATTAGTCAAAAAATTTCAAATCTCAATCTTGATATATATACATGTGTGCCTTATAAAAATATGAAGGTAGTATTATATATACTAAATCAATATGGATGTAGTATTATATATATATATATATATATATATATATATATATATATATATATATATATATATATATATATATATATATATATATATACTAAATCTTTGATGTGAAATGTGTACTCGCTCGTCCAACAATAAACGGCCACCTTATGTTTTGTAGAGTCAACCAATATTAAATTTTACTCAATACATAAAAAGAATATTAGTGTTTACGTACGATACTAAAGAAGCGTTATTAGATTAATCACACGCTATGTATGTATTTTTATAGTAAATCTATTTAAAAATACATATGTCATTATTTTTTTTTTATAAATTTAGTTAAATTGAAAATTAGCTGATCTTAAGCCGCGAGACGTACGTATACTTATTTTAGGACCGAGGTGCTTAAGATGATTGTGCAGTTTGGGGCCCGGTGTACGGCGACTGGTAGTACGTCGTGCGTGACTGGTGTGTCGTGCGTACGTACTCGATCGCCTGTGTGCCACTGCTCCGTGTGCGGCTCAGTCAGGCGTGCGTGCATGGGTGCATTTGCAGAACGAAACTGCATGCAGCAGGTACGTACCCTGTACGGCGCACATGTAGCGGATGGAGCTGGACACTGCTGGACGGCGGCGGTGTCGGCACTCGGCTCTTTAGGTAGGTTCGAACTTATCCGCTTAAAATTTATAATATTTTTTCTCATAACAAAAACAATTTTAACGGGCTTTAATACCAGCCGACCATATCTCTGTCTTGATTTGGCTGTGGTCAGCGGCCAGCGCGCGCGGTAAATGCAAATATGGAATCATCATCAGGCTAATGCTCCATCGGCTTTGGCTTTCTCTGCAACTGATCGGCCGGCTATGGAAATTAAAGATGGGAGTAGCAGCTTTGACCTAACCAGTCGTTACGACAAGAACGAGCGATGACAACTGATTGAGAGAGACCGCAGAGACGTGATCCAACTGTGTGTAAACTAAATCGAAATCGGCAAAAGCGAAGATAAAATCTGATTTGATGTAGCATGTCCGGGGGACATTGCCTTGTTTTTTGGGACAACTGGTCTTACATGTACAAATTATAATCGCAAGGTTTGGGGGGGCACTGGACACCGAGGAATTAACATATATGCTGGCCGGGTCCTGAAAAAAGAAATGTAATTCTATGTTTGAGATTAGTAAAAAAAAGTTTAAGTTTGACCTATTTTATAAGAAATAATATCAACATTTATGGAGTATCTCTAAATAGATTTACTATGAAATATATTTCATAATTAATCAAATGGTAGTTATTGATATACTAAAAGAGAACAGACGTTATCATCAACTACCAAAACTCGTATTGATTTCGACAATGACTCATATTTTACAGTTGGATTGACGGAGAAGCTTATTACTAAAAGAGTCATGCAAATGTTGCCTATCTCTCACTCCAAGATTTCTTAGCATTGATGATTTTCTTGACTTAGATTTCAAAGACATACTTTTAATATGTTCAGAAATGCCTCTCCAGCTCAAAGATTTCCTAACATTTATTCTAACCCCCTAGTTAATATGTTCAGAGATGTGTCTACATTTATTTATTTTTCTTTATGACTTGTACTTTTAATGCAGAACTATCTGTTTGAGGATTCACCAACATAAATATGCATTGAGATTTGGCTTGTTGTATGCTATAAATAGATGTGCCCGTGCAGTGATGGTATGCACAACCGCAACATTCATCATTTGTAGAGTACTAGCACAAAAGAAATACTAGCAATATCGATACCATACTAGTAGTCCATGATATGATGGCTATAAAAGCAATCATCCATGTCCTAGTCTTCTGTTTAGTTTTTACAACCACTAATACAGAGATGGGCTTTACTCCCGGTGGGGAACCCCCTCTAGTCCCGGTTCCCCACCCGGGAGTAAGCATCCGGGACTAAAGGGTCTACCTACCTTTAGTCCCGGGTCAAAAACCGGGACTAATGGTCCCCTTTAGTCCCGGTGCGTAACATCAACCGGGACTAAAGGTCCTCCCAGCTTTAAAAAAATAATGCCTCCCACCGTTGCGTCCCGTGAGATTCGAACCCAAGACCGCATGCATTGCCTCGCGCGTAGCTTACCACCCCACCTACACAACACATTTAACAATGGATGCGATGCTTCCCTTTTGAACTAACCCATCGGGGGACCTTTAGTCCCGGTGCGTAACACCAACCGGGACTAAAGGTCATTTAGTCCGGGTTGGTGTTACCAACCGGGACTAAAGGGTCTACCTTTAGTCCCGGTTGGTGTTACCAACCGGGACTAAAGGTTTGAGGACTTTTAGCCGTTGGGCAGGGACCTTTAGTCCCGGTTGGAGACACCAACCGGGACTAAAGGTCTCTCTAGTCCCGGGCGCAAAAAAATACCGGGACTAGAGTCCATTTTTGCCTCGGATAAAAGGTCTGTTTTCTACTAGTGAACGTTCACAACACACAAAGCTTGTGGTGAGGATGATTGTTACCAAGAAAAAAGATTGGTTATCCTCAGTTGCAAGCAAACCATCGAAATTGGTACACCATACGCTACTCGAGCCAAACACAAAATGCCGTGATGCCGTGCAAAATTCTAACATGCCTTGCATCTGTCGCAACATTAGAGTTGAAGAGGAGCACTTCATCAGCGTGAGCAAGCTTGTTAAACTTGCACGCGAATGTCACAACGCAGTGCCACCTAAAAGCAAATGTGGAAGTAAGTGTGTCTAATATCATCTGTCTTGGTTTAATTTTAGAAGAAAAAAATATATCAGTATAGTTCCTTTATTGAGTTATGATTTGAGCAACAAAAATATAAAATATTTTTCAATTGACCAGCGAAAGCAACTTTTATAGTAAATAATTTGGAAAATCAATGTCTCTTCTAGTAATCCTATTATATCGTGCTCGTTGTTTGTTTGCCTAGTAGATCTTCGTCTTTCTCCTTTTCCCTTATTCTACGGGCACACCCTATTTTAAAACTAAAACCAAATATAAACTAAATGTATGCCAAAATATCATGCTTCATACAAGCAATAACTTTCATCGGCTAAATATATATCATGGAAATTAGCAATATCCGTCACAACCGTTATCATACTAAATAAAGCTCATAATAATGATATTATTTCTATATCATTGTCAAAGATTTGATTGGCAAAGTTCCTGCCCGATTTTCGAAAGATAAAATCTGATCAAACAAGTTGTGATCAATTATTGAGGGGCCAATCAATCACGAGCCAATGCAACAAATCGCGTCGCTCGGTGATCAGTCTGTTTCTCGATTTGACCCGGGGCCTTTTTCCCCGTTTCTGAACGGTCGTCGATCGAGGGCCGGCCGGGGGCGCACGCATCATGGCGTGGCGTGGCCGGCCGAGGGCCTACTGGCCATGTAAGCATGCATGCATGCAAGGGCGCGCGACGCAATAATTATGCACATCCACCAGACCACCACATCTTTTCTCGACTTCATCCTTCCTGCTCCTGCATGGACCGACCGGTCGATGATGGGATTCTTCTGCTTCCTCTCCTTTTGCTTCTTTTCATTCGATTCGATCCCTTCTCTTTATTTATTTATTCTCTTTTCCGTTTATAGCTCCAGCCAGGAGGGCAGAGGCCGGGCTCTTTGTTTTGTTGTTGTTTCATTCGTTCACTCCCAAGTGTGCACAGCAGCACCTCCTGCTCTGTTCGAGAGTGTAGCGCAAACGCGCGGGCATGTGCGGTGCCTTTCGCTTTTTTTGCAAAGGAAAGTAGGGACACGACACGTTTGGGCCTTTGGAGACGGGTGGGGTGTATATATCAGCGCGCTGTGCATGCCCTCGCACACCACCTGGAAAGACGCATGGTTTCCGTGAATCCGTTCTACATTTGTGTGTTATTATCGATAATAAAGAGTAAAGACATGCGATAATAAGAGCGTCTCCAGCATTAGCCCTTAAATCAGAGCCCCTACTTTTTATTTAAGAGCTTCCTCTCATTTTTGAGGGCCTGATTTTTTACCTCTACTCCAACAATAGTCCTTAAACCAGAGCCCTCAAATCCCATTTCTTGGACACTGACAACCAGGACCCACAAGTCATTCTCAGTGCTCTTTCTATCTAAGCTATCTCGCTGGGCACAGAAGGAGCTAGGAGGTCGTACGCTGTGACGAGATCTGAATCTGAGTTATGCTCGCACACGCGGAGATCGCGCGAGGCTCCTCCAGTGGCCGCCCGCGGCTTCTTCTTGATGGGAGGGAGGAGCGACGAGGAAGAGAGAAGGGACTCCTTCTCCGGTGGCCGTTCGCGTCTTCTACTCCGTGCGAGAGAGAGGAGCGACGAGGCGGCCGTGGCTTCTTCTCCGTGGGAGAGAGGAGCAACGGCAGAGGATCGGTGAGGGGAGCAGGTGGTCACGACAGGGAGCGACAGGGAGCAGAGCTCGCGTGGAGGGGGGCCGTGGCCGGAGGTCGCCGGATCTGGTGTCGTTGGGAAGTTGTCGGGCCAAGGATAGGTGGATGTGGAGGGACGTGCGAGCCCAACTGTAGAAACCGTCGAGTAGGGGCTCCCTCCATAGCCCCCTGATCGGGGGGATGAGATCGGAGGGCCTCCTACTTTTGAGGGATGGAGTAGTGGCCCTGTGGAGTGAGTTTCTTGTCTCTCAGCGCTGAAAAATAGGATAGAGGCCTAAGTAGGGGCTCTGCTGGAGATGCTGAGCCTACTTCCTTTGTCCTGTAATATTCCATTCTAAAGATTTTAGACAGATTAGAAGAGAATACAAAAGGCACATGTACACTCATTTTATTTCTTAATTGGATGCTACCATCAACAAGATTCATGGTGATTGGTTAAAAAATAGCAAATAGCAAAATAATATCTACCAAATTTATGCAACTATTTAATGCAAAACTGTTTTGTTCACCTAGAATCCCTTATATTTGGGTACACATTTTGAATGCTACTCCTTCCGTCCTAAAATATAAGGAACCCAGTTTTGTTTTAAGACAAACTATAGTAACTTTGACCAAGTTTATATAAAAGCCTCATTATCTTACTACTGGTATTTGTCCTATGTCAAACTATAGCAACTTTGACCAAATATAAGGAATGCTATGTTTTAGGCACCTGAAATATAGCTAGTAGGAGTATTTAATTTGGCCAATAAAAAAAGCTTGTGCACATGCATTAGTAGGAGTGTTTTTCAAGATGCTACTAATCCTTACTCTGTTGGAGGGATAGATGATTGGTATTTTTAGTAGAATATAAATGTAAGTCTATGTAAATTGTATTAGTTCAATATAATCTAGAAATCAGCATATCTGAATTATCTTTTGTTTGTAGGCCATGTACTGAAGGCATGATCAAATCTGCTATTGGGTGATACATCATTTTGTATATGAAGACATGAACAGTGCTATATGCTCTTCTGTTCAGCTTTTGTATTGAGCTTTTGGGTAAAAAAATATTTCAGTTCAGAGTAAAATATATGTATGATTTAACAATGAATTAGTAACCTGGACCAAAAGAGATCCAATATGTTCAGTATGTGGGCATGTATTCTGTATGACTGACAATTCAGCAGACTTTGATTTTGAATATGTTCAGTATATGGGCATGTGTTCTGCTCAGCTCCATACGTGGTCTGCTACTATACAGTGGTATATGCTTTTGATTTTTTTTCTTTGCATTCGTTTGAGTAAAAGGTGAGATGAAGAAAGGAGGGGGAAAAAGATCCCTAATCCTACCGTTCCTCATTACATGGATGGCTCCGATATGGCCACTTCATATCTTGCAGTGTGAATACCCCCTGCACACGATCTGTGTCCGGGCCGCAGGGGATCTGCCATTTTATTTCGAGATATGGTATTGTAGAAAGCAGCCACGAATATACGCTCGGTGTTCGTCAGTCGTCACACGGATCCACATGTAGTTGATGCAGTAGGGGCAGAGGAGGAGGAGGAACAGATCGGACTGTGCGCCTCGTGATCGGCGACGGGCGATTCTACTGCTCCGACCACCGCCAGTCCAAGCTCTGCACAGCACCACCGCGCACCCGCGTCCCCAGGCTTTTATTTGCGTCCCCGCACCAGCAGCCGGCCGTCGGAGCGCGCGCGAACGCCTGGGAGACTGCTCCCCGTTTCACGTGGCCGCCCTCGCCACCCTTTTGACCCTTGACCGCTCGCACTGCCGCCTGCAACCTGCAGTCTGCAGAGCCCAGTGGCCACTGGCTGGCCAGTGGAGGCCGGCAGACACGCGGGCAGACATGCGCGTGGGCACACGCGCCACACCGCATCGCATCACATCGCTTCCCGTGCCGGTGTCGCGCCACCAAATCCAGCGCGCGCCGTCGTCCTTATAAAAACCACCGGAGCCAGCCGAGCCAACGGCTGCAGCTTCGTTCAGTCGCCCGCCGACGCCACCGCCCGCTCGGCTCGAGATCGCCGCCGTACTGCTGGCACCGTGCAGTGTGTGCGTGCGCACACGGAGCTGTTGGCGGCTGCGAGTTCCCAGCCGGCTGCTTCCAAGAACCGACAGGACAGCCCCTCGATCACCTCCCTGCTGCTGCCTGCTGCACACTGCCCGGGCGCTACGATCCAATTCATATCCCGATATATACCACGCCCACGCCACGCCGAGTCGCCGACCAACCACTGCGACTAGCCCAGCCCCGGCGGCCGTGTTGGTCCGTCGTCGTCGTTCAAGCCTGTGTGAGGCCGCACAGCCAGCCAGGATCGATGCTGCAGCAGGAGGTTGCGCCGTGCGCGTGCGGGCCGCGCTACGCCGGAGGCTGCGGCGGCCGGTGCGCGGCGTCGGCGCCGGCCTTCTCGCTGCTGTTCCCCATGCCAATGGAGTTGCCGCCGGAGCAGTGCTACTACTACCACGCGGAGGACGGCGGCTGCGGCGGCCAGGTCGACTGCACGCTGTCGCTCGCCACGCCGTCCACGCGCCTCGCCGAGGCCGCCGGCGTCGTCCACGCGCGCGCGGGCGGTGGCGGTGGCAGTGCCGCCGTCTTGGTGGAGGAGCCCCGCCAAGAAGGCTCGCCGCCCCGGCGGTGCGCCAACTGCGACACCACGTCGACGCCCCTCTGGCGGAACGGGCCGCGGGGACCCAAGGTGTGTCCACGTCGACACGACTTTTTTCTTTCTTGTCGCGTGGGGCACAGTTCGTCCTGCTGGCTGCCATGCCATTATACCAATATGCCATTGCCATGCATGCATCGCACGCTGGTCTCACGTCCCCCTGCTCGCTCGCTTCTGTCGCAGTCGCTGTGCAACGCCTGCGGGATCCGGTACAAGAAGGAGGAGCGGCGCGCCGCGGCGGCCGTCGCGCCAGCGCCGGCGACGCAGGACAGCGGGGTCCGGCCGTACGCGTGCGGCGGCTACGCTCGACCGCCGCCGCCGCCGCAGCAGCAGTGGGGATGCTACGGCCCGGCCGCGGGGAAGTCGGCGGCATCCTACGGGATGTACGGTGGCGACGGCGTCGTCGACGCGGACGGGCCCTGCCTGTCGTGGATGCTCAACGTCGTGCCCTCCTCGCCGGCGTTCGCCGTCCGGGAGAGGCACACTCTGTTCCAGTACTACTAGCAGCACTAGGCTACTGACAAGAGAGTATATTGTTATTAGTAATCAGTTGACCAAAAGGTGAGTGCGTTTAGTTGCCCAAACTTTACACATCCAAAAAGCACCGTGCACCGTAGCGGTACTGTAGCATTTTGTTTGTATTTGATAATAATTGTCTAACCGTTGATTAATTAGGCTTAAAACGTTCGTCTCGCAAAGTACAACCAAGCTGTGTAATTAGTTATTTTTTTACCTACATTTAATACTGTCTAAAGATTTGATGTAATATGATGTGATGAAGAATCTTGCACTGTGTAAATTTTAGAGGTGCAAAGTTGGTGCAACCAAACGAGGGCTGGATATTAGAAGGCGACAGTCGACAGAGATGTTTTCCCAATTCTGTGCAGTGTGAGGTCACTCACTCCACCAACGATCAATCATCACCTGCTCTGCATTTGGGGACCCACGACTTCGATTTAGTAGAGTTCTTTTACTCGAGCTGCTCGTGTTTAAATTAATCGAAACTTGTCAGAACAAGTACCATTGTTAGAGTATATCCACAAAAATATAAAAAACCGTGTCTCAAAAACCTAGTTTTGCGATCTTTCTAAAAACTAATGAGTATAGAAAAAAACACTCCACCAATAACTTTTTTATTCGTTTCTAACCAAACACACACACGCGCTGTCATCTCCATGTATTACCTCTCCGACTATGGACAAAATATCATTCTAAGAACTAATGAGTATAGAAAAAAACATTCCACCAACAACTTTTTTATTCGTTTCTAACAAAAAAAAAATACACACGCTGTCATCTCCATGTATTACCTCTCCGACTATGGACAAAATAACTCGCCACCATCCATCCCCAAGATTTTCCTTCGAGCCTCCATCACGCCTGTAGGCACTTGGGAACCACAAAAGGAGTCATCCCAGCAGAAGAAATCTGCAATTTGAAGTGGCAGTTAAACTAAGTTACAGAAAACCTACCAACTAAGAGCAACTCCAACAGAAGAGTCATTTATGTTGTGTAATCTATATTTGACTATTTTAGGAAGAAAAGAGAGTCCAACAACTATTGTATCTGACATTCTAAAATAGCAAGCTATCTATCCCGGAATTCTCGCATGGTAAATATAGCTTGCATGTGCTGCTAGCCATCTGCCTCGTCGTACTAGAAAGGCTGTTGAAGTTTTCCGTGTTTTTGCTAGAATTTCTATTTTAGAGATTGGCTAAATCATGAGTTTAGCTATCTATTTTTACCAACTCTTCTGGAGTTGCTCTAAGCAGAAGTTAGTTACAATAAGGAGGATTTGTCGGCCAGCTTTGTCCAAGAACATGGTTGTAACAACAGTGGCAAGAACCTGATGGAATCCTGGAAGGCATTTAGAAGCTTAATATAAAATACAGAGAGACTGGATCAACTGATCAAGTTTGTCTAGTTATTATTAACACATGCCTGAATAGCTCCAAGTGCAAACGTGGAGAACTTTTATTGTTAAATTAAAATCTAAAACCGACTACACCAGCACTGTTGTAGACAAACACAGAGGAGACGTGATGCTTTCGAAATAATATAAACAACGAAATGTCATCATTCATCAAGGCAGGAGAATGATAAACCATGTTACCACTTATAAGGGTATACAGTTATTAGCTTCTCTGAACCTGTTATAATGCATTATTAGGAACAATAAGGCCACTTTATCCCAGTTGGCTGTTTCGATATTTGTAATCCGACGCAGCTCTCGCGGACATGATTTTCGGCAAATAAAATGTTTTTTTCCAACCTAAAATGCTCAGGTCTAGCCGATCTTTTGTTTGGCCCCTTATATATCTAATTCCTAGTTTCGCCCCTGACTCTGGTGTAGCAATGTACAAGTGAGTGCGTTGAATATTCGGCTAACGATGATGTTAATAGGAGAAAGGAATTTTTATTTTCATGCAAAATCAACAGAACAAGCCGAACATGGTGGCAATTGGAATATTGATGGAATCAGTAATCCACGAAAATACCAAGCAGATTTTGTGGAGCCCAAAGCTTGTTGCTAAATGCTACTCACTTAGTTCCAAATTATAAGACATTTTGGTTTTTCTAAATACATTGTTTTTACAATTTTACTATGTCACAAAAAAAAACAAGCATAAGGTTAGAAAGCCAAAGCTTATTCCAAAGTCTCTGGCTAAGTATGAAAGAGAGATGGCCAAGAGTCCCTAGTTAGCTTAATAATTTTAGACAGTAAAGATCATATCTGATACGGAAGATTAGTGGATGGAATCATCAGTCAAGATCACATCTAATACGGAAGATTAGTGGATGGAATCGTCAGCACGAGAATTTTCATATATAGACACAGTTTCTATCGTATGGATCACCTAAGCTTATACCCCGGTATGATTTATCATCGTCCACCTCTGTTTTATTATAATACAAGCATCCCATATTCTTTTGTGCATTATTATCTTTTTATCTGGATTAGACTACTTGAAGAAGACTCATATATATATATATATATATATATATATATATATATATATATATATATATATATATATATATATATATATATATATATGACTACTTGAAGAAGACTCATATAGTAGTTCTATATATATATAGGGTAAAGCTATTCTGCAGCTGGCCATATAATAACTTATTCTATAGCCACTTTGATTTACGATAACATGAATATGCATTTATGATACTCGTGTTACTACAACTCACGGTGATATTTACTATAATATTATAGTAAATCACTTAGCAAGGAGTTACTGTAATATCGTAAATTAGAATAGTAACTATCGTAACTCAAAGTGGCCACAGAATAAGTTATTCTATGGCCAGCTGCTGAATAGTAGCTCTCTCTCTCTCTCTCTCTCTCTCTCTCTCTCTCTCTCTATATATATATATATATATATATATATATATATATATATATATATATATATATATATATATATATATATATATATATATATATATATATATATATACTTGATACTCAGTACAGATGCAACACTACTCCTATAAGCACCTCCGAAGAATTGAGTTAGACCGATAAATCTTGAGATTGACGAAGTCACCAAAGATGTTTCGCTGTTGATGGGCACATTGCCTACCACCGAAAGAATGATGTCATTAAATCGCCTTAAAATAAATTCAAGAAAAATACAAGCACTCATGTCAAGTCGAGAACTTGAACCCGATTGAGTAGATTCACGTTAAAGAAATCAGTTTAATCATAGAAGAAGAGACAACGTGTTTAAATAAGTTTATTGGGTCAGCAGAACGCCATTAAATCGTCTGGAAATAAATTTTTTAAAAATACAAGCACTTATATCAAGTTAAGAACTTGAACCTGAGTGAGCAGGTTCAAATCAAAGAAATAACTACTCTCTTTAATCGCCCGAGAATCCTAGGCCTATGAGAGCCTTCCGTTACTGTTCACGTTAATGTTTACCGTTCACGTCAGCCTTCACGTTAATGTTCACCGTTCACGTCAGCCACACTTCGTTTTCCTGCGCAACATGCGTCTTACTGTTTGTTCGTTTTCCTGCGCAACACTGTTTACGCTCCTGCGCAACATGCGTCTTACTGTTTGCACTCTGTTCATTGCTCTGTTCATGTGCCCCTGAAGTAACCGGCGCGGCGTCAGCACGCCTGCCTGCCTGGTGTTCTTGATGCGGCTGGCTAGCAATCGGCTCTCCTCCTGTCCTCCCCATCTCTAGCAAAGTAACTCATGACATTTAGGTTCAGGGCTCGGTGTCATATTCATGGCTCAGTCCTACTGATTTCTTATTCACTGAACTTCAAATTTCAGTGCATTTTTTACCGTTCCCATATTGATTTTTTTTGAAGTCTTCTACAGTTAAAATGATTGCATTTTCAATTAAAAGATGAGGAGAGGCTTGCAGTGGGACTAATATCAGTCGTGCCTCGGTCCAAATCCAACTTCATGTAACTGATACACAGCGTATATGTGATAATGTGTAACCAATTATGTAAACATTCAGGCAGCACGATCTCTCACCTTCAACAAACAATTATATATAAGGATCTTAAGCGGTCCAAACAATTATATATAAGGATCTTAAGCAGTCCAAGCTTTTAAAAACAAGGATGATCCTCCACAGTGCAACATGCCTAGGGGATTATTATAAGTTAACAAGCTACAAGCAGCGGTAACTTCCATGATGACAAACACAAAAGAAAGCCAATGCTTCGAATCATGTCTTCTGGTGCGAGCGACGAGCAACCACAGCTTGTTACCCCTTATCCAGGCAATTCTTCCAGAGTTACGTTTGTTTCTGGCATAGCAAAGCTTAGCAACTTCCGATGCACTTCATTGGCCTTGCTTGCAGTGCTTGACCCATACATTAATCTAAACCTTTTTAGATTCACCGCACAATTGAATAGTCGTTTCAAAAGAGTAATTTCATGGTCAGTCCCTTTCATGTCCATGATTACTACTACTTCAAGGCGCGTCAGAGTGAGTTTCTCGGTCTTCCACTCTGTTGGTTGATCACAAACACAGCCAAATGGACAGATTGTGCCTAAGAAGAAAGAGCATGATATTACCGTCGAATATATTGGCAAATGCAATCAGGAATAAAATAAAGAGAGCAGTAACAAAATACACAAATGCCTAGATAAGTAGCTATTCTATCAACAGATTTCCACAACAAAAATTAACAATGGTAATTTGTTGGAAGCCAATTGATTTTAGCAATATGGTTGTTATTTGCATAGGAGTGATGAGGCATAAACAATTTTAAGTTTTCACAAATCATAAAAACTTATACAACTGACAACACGTTATCAATAAAACCTTTTGGCGATAACTACTCCCATGCCATTCTTGTCAGAACAGAACTATACAAAAACTCAATTGATTTCTGATTTGTTTCTAACATATTGATAGTATTTAAAGGCAATACTTTTTCCAGAGAGCCTTACAACAACTCAATTGCTTTCTATCGCTTCCTAGTTTCTTGAGTAAACAAACAGAGCTTTACCTCCAAGTTTGTATCAGCATATAAATTTAATTTCAATCGTTGCAGACCAGTACACATCCTTATCATATGGAAACAACTCGCTCCAGAAGCATGACCTCGGTTGAATACATTCAGGTGCAAGGCCGTAACTTGAGGGAGCATTGTTATGTCTCCCATCAAGTACTCATACCCATCTACAAACCCATCTATGTCCTGTTGATCCATAAGATGTTACCAAAAAATTAAAGATCAGGCAGGATAAAGGGGGAATCCAATTTTCAAATAACTGATTATCACACAAAAAGGTCCTATATCCTAACAGGTTTGCTTTATATTACCTATGCAAAACAAGTAGTTGCATATCTAGTCTTTCTTGATTAAAAAAATATTCTAAGCATCTATAAACATGCTTTAGTTGTGAAGTCACTTCCCAATGGCGAAAATGTGAATAAGAATAGATATTGTGCAAGTATAAACCATAACTATTCAAGTTTTAACCACTAAGATGCCATGAACCATTGAATAACTATTAACTAGTGTACTAGTGCATCAGATTGGTAGTATGTGGCTATGTGTGTTCCCTTGAAGCATTTTCTAGACACACATATGGCATTTGGAGTAATTCCCAAACGCTGCACACATTATTTAATAATACCAATTGCTTCAGTGCTATAAAATGAACCCAAACCTAAGCCACATTATTTATGTTTTAATTTAGACTCTTGAATTTCTACAGACTACCCTAAGTTAGGCATAACACCTAATCAAATACCTCTTGAACACCAAGTTAGCTTTGTCACAATTTAGCTTGGTAGCAATTAGCAAGTTCCCCGATAGCGTAACTCCACTCACCTTCTGAAAAATGAGCCAAAGAACAAGAGTGTTTAGGACCTGAAATCGCTGCAAGAGCCTCAGACTATGATGATTAGGCTCTCTATTGTCGTGTTGCCCATACACAAGAAAATAACTGCCGAGCAGTCCGAGTTGTTCCAAATTGCCAAGACGGACACATCGTGGATGATACAAATCAATCCACACCAGGGACTCCAGCTGAGGCACTGAGATGTGGGCACTTGGATCATCATCAAGCAAGCTGAAACTCACTTCTAACTGCTTGAGAGTCGGGGTAACAATTGTGAGCTGCCGTAATCCACAAATGCTCTCCAGCTTTATGTGTAGGAGGGACTTCGAGTGGATGGAGAGATTGTCTAGCCCCAGAGACTGGCAGACCCTGAGCTTTTGTAAGCATGGGCACCGAGGCCAAGATACAACCTCTCCGAGCTCACAAGGGCCATGGAGTTGGAGGCGGTAGAGGCTGAGCTCGGCAAGCCGCGCAAATGTGCCGGAGGATGGCAAGAAGAGACCGAGAAACCCTAGCCTGAGCTCAATCGTGGTGGCCTTCTCGAAGCAGGGCAGCTCAATGCCGCCGCCTCTTCCCGCAGCATCCTCCACGCCGTCGCTCCTGGGAACCATGTTGTGGTAGACAAGGCCACCGGCCAGGCGGCGCGCGGCGGCGGGGAGCCAAGCCGACGCGGAAGCGGAATCGGGACCGGAGCCTTCGGTGGCGGTGACGGAGATGCGGCGGAGATCTGCGGCTTCAGGGTCATCGAGAAGCTCGCGGATGCGGTGGCCATCAGGGCCGAAGTGAAAGCGGAGCTCCGGGAGGAGGGCCCAGAGGCTGCGCCAGCGGCGCGCGAGCACGCTGGTCCGCGCGGCCTCGGCGGTGGTGACGAGGCGCAGAAGGATGTCGACAAGGAGATCGTCGGGAAGGGCGCTGAGGCGGTCCTCGCCGTCAGCGCAGGAGGATAGCTTCGCCTTCGCGAGGTTGGCTGCGATTCCTCCGCCGCCGCCGCCGCACTGCAGCGCCATGGATGGGAGCGGAGTGATCAGTTGGGTTCCCCAGTCCACAGTGCAGACGAGGCCACTTGGGAACGTGAGATAATGGGCCGTTTGATTTGCTCATGGCCCAGATCAGATGACGGCCGGCCCATCAACAATATTTCCATTCGTACTTGATCCTTGAGGCATGAACGAATTTTGAAACTTCAAACTTTGTATAATTCTTTGACCACGGTTAGTTTGATGCCTCGTACTCTCTATGTTCCAAATTATAAGTCATTCTTTCTTGGAGAGGGAAAGCATCTCAAGTTTGACCACGAGTAGTCCAGCACTATAGTAGGAGAATAATTTTCTGTTTATCCCTATCAAACTCCCAAATTTCCTCTAATATATCCCTGATTGAGCATAACGACAGTAGTCTACCCTCACCTCATCCAAATCCAGCAGCAGCCAACATAGCCGCATTTCCTTGCATTTGAGAAATAAGTTGCCCATATCTTCATCAAATCTGTGGCACATAGGACAGAGGGTGTCCAACCTGACTCCTCGTCTTGCAATGTTTTCCTTAGGGATGCCAACGGAATTGTCTTGCAATGTTTTGCACTTTTGCTTGACCGGCGAATTGGCATATGAAGATCTTCACCTTATTTTCAACATTCATTTTTCAAATCTTGTTCCAGTCAAAAGTGCAGGTATGCCTGTAAGCATTTGGGGACCCATCAAAGGATCCTCCTTCTGGAATTGGTTCAGTGTACGGTTTTCTAACTTGAGTTGCTTCCTGTTTAAATTAACCGAACCTTGTCAGAACAAGGCCGTTAGCAGCAGTACTAATGGGACTATTAACTGGAAAAATGTCAAAAGCAGGCAGACTTTAAGAAATGTGCTTGAGTGATTTATCAAGAACAATACACAGATATGCTCGTGTTTACATTGAATATTGGAACCAAGGTTTAGATTTTATTTTGGCAACTGTCGTTTATCTAACAATGTTGAAGGGAAGAAAAGTAATATAAGAGTTACTGCACAAGCATTTACAAGCCTATTGGGATAAAGTTAAAACAACATTGTACAAAATCTCATGTACAGGACCTTTTATGAACAGAAAGAATGTGTGGCCTTCATCGAGTGGTTTGAGCTGCGAAAGAATAGCCAAAAACACCAATTATGTGAATCAATGTTCAGTTCTCCATCTAAAGCGACAAAAAACTTGAAGAACCATTGCAGATGAATAACCATATTCTTACTATCTAAAGCAACAAAACTCGAAGAGCCATTTTGTATTTTGATGATGCTGGAGCTCAGCGGAACGACCATTGTATCTCCTCGAGGGTTCTTCCCTTTGTCTCTGGCACCCAAACGATTACGAACACGAGAGTGAAGGCACTCACAATCATGTAGGAGGCAAATGTACCTGTACAATTTGGAAACAAAGGTAACCTGTGTAAGTTCTGATAGTTCACATATATGATCCTACTCTACACAAGAGATAAGCACAAATGCATACGAACCTCCAGCACTCCAGCTGATCAGCAAGTTTGCTGTCATTGTTATTCCAAAGGATGTCAACCAGTTGGCAAGGGTCGCAAAGCTTCCTGCAAGACTCTTGATGCTAACTGGGAGGATCTACAAAAAGCAAAGTTTTGAAGTAAGCCTTCAGATTGCTTACAGCCTGTGCCTAAGAGCACTTGCTCTAGAATTATGGATATGAACAGTGCTCTTCAGTGGAAACCTAAAACTGGGAGAGAGGCATCTAGTGAGATATCTTCGTTATCCATTAAGGTACTATACCTCAGACATTATGATCCATGGAATGGCACCCATACCGAAGGAGAAGGCAATGACATAAGCCTGGATGAAGTATTTGAACAAAAATTTATGGCACAGATTCCAAATTTAAAAACAAATGTTCATATGAAATGTAACTGACAGATTTACCACGACACCAACCAAGGACACCATACTTAAGATGTTATACAAGTCAGAGTCATGTGAAACATTATCCTGAAACAAAAAAAAACATGATAAGAAAGAAGAATATTCAGTGAAATGAGATGAGAGACCCTGCAACAATCCTGCATACCAAAATCTTCATAAACCATGTACTGCAGTATTGCAAAGAGTACAGAAGAACTACTATCTTCTCATCAGAATCTTGTCGCAAAGGAACGTGAACATACCTTGATGTAAAATACAATAGCAACTACAAGAAGGCTTAGAGTCATCCCAGCAGAAGAAATCTGCAATTCGAAGTGGCAATTAAATTAAGCTACAGAAAACTTACCAGCTAATAGCATTAGAGGGAAGCAGAAGTTAGTTACAATAAGGAGGATTCGTCGGCCAGCTCTGTCCAAGAACATGGTTGTAACAACAGTGGCAAGAACCTGATGGAATCATGGAAGGCTGTTAGAAACTTAAAATAAAATATAGAGACTAGATAAAATCTGTCTAGTTATTATTCACATGCCTGAATAGCTCCAAGTGCAAATGTGTCCAAGTCACTGTCCTTGAGACCTGAAGAAATTTGATTGTTAAATTAAAAGCTAAAACCGACTACACTAGCACTGTTGTAGACAAAGACAAAGAAGACGTGATGCTTTTGTAAGAATATAAACAATGAATGTCATCATTCATCAAGGCAGGAGAATGATAAACCACGTTACCACTTATAAGGGTATACAGTTATTAGCTTTTTCTGAACCTGTTATAATGCATTAGAAACAATAAGGCCATTTTATCCCAGTTTACTGTTTTGATATTTATACTTTGTAGTCCAATAACACAATTCCGCATTGCCAATAAGATACTTATGTTGGTTGTCTACCAATTAAATTTGCAAGATACCCAAAATTTCTTGCCTAAAACTTATGATGGCCAACTAGTAATGAAAATTACAAGCCAGTGAACAAATGCACAGCTTACCTGCAGCTTTGAAGATGCTACTTGCATAAAACAGTATACCATTTATTCCACTTAGCTGTTGCAGCACAAGTAGACCAATTCCTATCTGCGAAATGTTGTGGCATTATCACAAACTGATAATTACAAAATGTGAATACTAATTAGGTACGAGATAAGCTGATAAAGTTAAGTTACAATTAGGGGCGTTCGGTATTTCTTTTGGTTCAACTCTTGAAAACGGATTGTAGTCCTTTTGTTTGCTGATGTTACTGCTCTCTGCATAATGGGGAGCAAAGCTAAAAGTTAATCCCACTGATTTCATAAGAATGAAGTACATGTGTGCTCAATGTTAAAGAACTAATGATACCCAAAGGGAAGATTGCTCATATAAATCATATTCAATCAGTCTAAGAACGAAAGAAAGTGCTTACCTTTATATCATTCACTTCTGCACTGATGTCAGCATCGAATCCCCTCAGAACTTGTAGAGAAGTCTCGCAATCATCCATCATATTCATCTTTGCCTAGAAATATAAGGGGAAGAAATGTCCATTGGAAATTTCAGTTTGGCACAATGATTCAGAGTTCATTATGCCACTTGTGCATGTATATACCAGCCATCTTGGAGATTCCGGAATGAAGAATAGGCCAGGTATCAACACTATGCAGGGCAAGGTTCCTACAAGTATGGCATCATACAATTTAGGAAAAAAGTTATCTTAGATAGGGTCAAAATAAAAATATTTTCCTACTATATTTCTATTATTCAATATATTTGCTCAAATCATTTGATGCTGCTGATCATGCGAGCTGAAATATCAGAATTGAAGTGCAAACTAACAGCAATAACAACGGCAGACCCACTAGTGTATCAGGGTATAGCCACATTACCTATTACTGCAAGAAGCCTCCAGGGAACAAACAAGCCGAGCAAATAGGCAAACATGATACCAAGGGTTACAGACAACTGTAGAATGAACAAGTGCACAATGAGTTCCTCATAAACAAGCCAAGTGTTTACCTCAACCTCACAACTAGAAAAGATGCTTGCGAGTATAAGCAAACCTGGTTCACAGAGCCTAGAGCCCCTCTCATGTTCTGAGGAGATATCTCTGCTATGTATACTGGTACCTGGTGTCACGAAATTCACAGATCAAAATTAGCTGTTATTATAACCAGTCCATGCTTCCACTGTTGTTTTGCCAATAAAAATAACTTCATGGGGATAGATCAGTTTGTCTCAAAAATGCTGATACCTCAGTCGATCTTGTTCTTTTTTTTCTCACTTGGACAGCTTAAACAGCACACGTACTCTAATTCTCAAGTCATAAATCTCCTATGCAGAAAATAATCAGGGATGGAGTTTTATTATACTAACCACATAGGAAATGATACCGACACCGAAACCTTCAAGCAAGCGTCCCATATACAGAAATGAAGAGTCCTGTAAAGCAGACATCAAACAGTCATCAAGCCTAATGTTGTCATCTGTCAAGCAATATGTTGAATAAGCAAAGGAAACACATAGTGCCATACCTTTGCAAAGGAGATTGCAAGCCAACCAATGACGTTCGGAATCGCTGCAATCATCAATGACTGCAAAACAGTTAGCAAGCCAGTTACTGTTAGTGAAAAAGAGTACAATTTGATCTCTTCAATTGATGAAAACACCTTCAGTCAAAGTAACTGTAAATAAATACTGGACTTTGGTAAAATATATATCAGTCACGTCTTTTCTGCCCAACTGCATGATCGATGATGACCATGTCAATGGGAAAGATATATCTAACGAATTTATGAGCACGAAAACTAAGGTCATAATCCGATTTAGCGAAGCCGCACAACAAATTCGGCACAGGCGTCAACCGACAGAAAACTAGTGTGCTTTACATTTCAATCAGCAGGTAGCGCATACTACTCTCGACTCTCCGGACAGAATACAAACAAAGAAGAAAAAGGAGTAATAAATGAAGAAAAGGAGCAGAGTTGTTTCTCACCCCTTTGCGGCCCATGTACTCGGCCATCTGCCCGCTGGCGATCGCCCCGACCATGGCGCCCACGTTGGAGAGCGAGCCGAACACCGAGAACTGCGCGGCCGCGCCATCAATTATTAGTTTGGAAACGTGAGTGTGTGTGAGGGGTAGATAGAGCAAAAAGGCAAAAACATAAGTAGTAGTAGAATTCACAGGCAGAGGGAGGGGCGTGCCTCGGAGATGGAGAGGTTGAGGTCCCGGATGATGCTGGCCTGCGTCGGGGAGGAGTAGCCGCCGGTGAAGCCGAACTGGATGGGGCCGAGCGCGACGATGAGCGTGCAGAGGAAGGCGGAGACGTGGGACTCGCGCAGGACGGCCATGGAGGAGGTGCCGGCGGCGTTGAGGCTGGACTGGCGCGACCCCATCCCCATCCGGTACCAGCTCCCGCTGTTGGGCAGCAGCGGCTTCTGCAGCGCGCCGTCGTGGTCGCTGCCGCTCTCGTACTCGCCGCCGGATGCCCTGTTGCTCGCCATGGCGCGGCGCGCGCTCGCCGCCCAGCTCGCAACGAGATTTGATTGATTTGTTTCCTTTTCCTCTACGTGGGGTGGGACTTTGGAAGGAGGAGGACGCGAATGGCAGGAGACGACAGGACAGGAGCGAGACCCACCTCGTTCCGTTGAATGGGGGGGGGGGGGGGGGGGGGGGGGCGGGTTGCGGCTGCCAGGCAGGTCTCCTCGGGGGCCCACCCGTCAGGGACCCAGAAGTGTCTGCTCTTTTTCTCAGCTGAGCTGGACATGACTTTCAGCTCATCATCCACACATTTATCTTTGGACGGATAAATGTTGGCCGTGTTATTTTTGCCGTTTGTCGATACTGTCATACTGGGCCACAGTGTTCTTTGAGCAATTCTACTGCCCCGTGCTGCCAAGCATGCTCTAAGTCACTTTCAGGGGGGAAAAAAAGAGGCGTCGATTTGGAATGATCTATTCTTCTTCTTCTTTCAAAATCACCGACCCTGGGCTGCAACAAGATGCAGCTTGTGTTATGGATATATAAGCCATCAACGTTGGATGGACAGTGACACCCCGGGAAAATGTTTTCCTCTCGTTTGGTTTCGCCCCCGGCCCTGGCCCTTGCAAATGACATATCATCAGCCGGAAACTCCTTGACTGACTGACATAGAATATTTACTGACAGATGGGGTCCGGCTCAGCATACTCTGTATCGTATTACGAAGTCCTTCACCATGTGCGCTGATGCTAAAATTTAGTTTATGCTAATACTTATATTAAAATATTGTGAGAAAAAAATATTATTTCATGAGCTCAGGCGAACAGGGCGCTTGTCCGAAGAGCATGGATCAGGTCGCACGTTCGTGCCAGCCCATGCATGTCGGTGGTGGCTGGTGGGCGACCAGCTGCTCACAGTCACAGCCACGTCAGATTCGCATGGGACAATAAGCTGCGGCGGGCTACTACCTCCATTTCTTCTTGAAGAAAAAGCCAGTGTGCTCGCGGCCACCGTCGTCCATCGTGCGCCTCGTGATCGCGGACGGTACAGCTAGTCTCCCTCTCCCTGACGGAAGACTCTCAGGGGTTGGTTGTTCCTTGTTCGCATGCTGGAACGGAAGTCCAAAGCCTACAACTACAAGGAAAGGAACGTGTTGCATGTGTGCAGATCATGCCGGATTTTCTACATCCACAGAGCTGATCGGGATGCAACAGCAACACCGGACATCTCTCCGTCTGTTTGGTATCACTCGACACCGTCACCGACAGCGACGCGATCCAAATTTGATCAACATGACCTACGGGTGAGGTCTTCTTTGGTTTTTGCTTCTGCTACTTTGTTGTTAGTTTGTCAGCTGGCGTCGTTTGGTTGGCATGGCAGGGCTAGCGCCCGGACGCTACCCCCGTCTGGACGTAGCTTCGACACCTGCACCCGTGGCATGTCGGACGCCACCGCGCTCGTACAGATCCCGCGCCAGCGATCGCGTCCCGGCGGCCCGCGACCCATCTCACGCCAACAACTACGGCTGGCCACATGCGACCCATCCCGCGCCTCAATCGCATCCCGCCTACGCCCTTGTGTCAAGCCCGCCGCGCTCCTTCCCCGCCACGCCTCACTCCTTCCCCGCCACGCTCACTCCTCCCCTCGCCGTGCCGCACTCCTCCCCTCGCCGCGGCGCCATCCCCCGCCGCTCCACCGTCCTCCGCCATGCTGTCTTGGCCGCACCCCTTCCCCGTCCTAATGTCTCATCTCCTCTGCAATATCCGTCCGACTGTTGCAATATATGCAGTATACTCTTGAAACATACGTGTATAGTCATTGTAACATCCAGATGAAACGCTTGCAACATGCGTCTGAAACAGCTGAAACATTTTGAACATATATTTGCAATATATGTCTGAAACAGCTGAAACATGCGGAACATACACTTGAAACATACATATGTAGCTATTGCAACATATGCAACACCAGATTCTTTTGCAACATCCAGATAAAACACGTGAAATATAAAGATTAAACGCATGAAACATACATCTGAAACGCATGAAACATACGGTTGCAAAAGACTCGTCGACGAGGAGCTCGATGTCAGCGCAGAGTTCGATGCCACGGAGTGACGTAAAGGGCGGTGCTAGTCCAAGCGCGAGGCACGGGCCTCGGCAGTGGTCACAGCAGGCGGATGGCGCACGTGGCCGCGGAGAGCAGCGCTAGTCCGGGCGGGAGGCGCGATTCTGAACGCGAGTTGCGGTGGAGGCGGCGTATCCGTGTCGACGGGAAGCACGACGAGCGGGGCGGGTGATGGGAGGGAGCACGCGTCGCGTGAAAGAGTGGCACGAGCGGGAGTAGCGAGGCGGACTGTGCCGTGCAGCGTCCGGATGGCTGGACGCCAGCGCTCAAGTATTATCGATACATCATATGTATGGAGTGAAAACTGGTAAACCGCAGCTCCAAAAAGCAGGCACAGACCTAACCGCCGGTCTATGGGTTACTCCCTTCATTCCTTTTCATAAAACATGATTTAACATGGCACGATCTCCTAAATTACACTTTGACTATTTATTTATTTCATAATATTTATACTTTTACATTTATGAGAGTTAGATAGTATGTTTAATTACAAATCCAATTGTATCGAATTTGTATTATAACAATTAAAAAATGTTAGCTAAATTAATGGTTAATGATTTTAAATATTTGAATCTTTAATATGCGTGTTGTAAAAGAAAATGGAGGAAGTAAGAAGGTGGCCTCAACAAACTTGCTTGGGAAGTTGGGATTGGTCAGTTAGTGCCCAAGCATCCATTTACATATACTTTGACAATGCACTGTTGATCTTGCATCACTGAAGGCAAGAAGAGAGCAATATGATAAGAGTCACTGCTCCAGCATTTACATGTCAATATTTGCCACAGCATTCTGTCGTATCAACAGAAATAATCCGTGGCCTTCGCCTAGTATTTGTGTACGTTGGGACTTGGGAAGGATGCTCAAAATTTCCTGTTAGACACATACCAACCGTAGCCTTTCTAAGAGAAAAACTGGAAGAAGATATCAACCGATGCTCAATGCTCAGCGAAACGACCATTGTATCCCCTCTAGGGTTCTTCATCTTCGCCACCCAAAGGATGACAAAAACCAGGGTGAAGGCGCTCACAACCATGTACGAGAGGAAATTGCCTGCCCAGAAATTAAAAGGGAAAAAAACTGCATCAGCTTTCCATGGTTCAGAATCCTATCCTATTCAGATTTCAAAGCTGAAGCACAAAGGTGTGGTGTGGACCTCCAACACTCAAGGTGAGCGTCAAGTTCGTCGTCATATTGTTATGGCGAAGGATATCAGCCGGGTGGCCAGTGTCGCAATGCTTCCGCCGAGACTCTTGATGCTAACTGGGAGGATCTGAAAAACGCAGAGAGTTTGAACTATATATACCTTCAGATATCTCTTACAGTACATGCCTGAGTTGTAGCCTCAGACTCTTGCTTATGCAAATAGTTCTCTTCGGTAAGATGCCAAAATTAGGAGACACAGAGGCCTTGTACAAGCTTTATATCAGGTATATATATGCAACAAAGTAGTGTACCTCAGACATCATGAGACATGGAATGGCACCCATACCAAACGAGAAGGTAATGACGAAAGCCTGAATATAGTTGCACCAGTCATTATTTTGGCATAGATTCTGCATTTGTATCCAGTTTTTCAGAAGAAACATAGCTGAGACATACCACGATAGCAACCAAGGAGATCATAGTTAAGATGTAGTACGAGTTAGAATCCGATGAAATGTTATCCTGAACAAAACTATTTGAAAAAACAGTTTCAAGTAAAAACATCATGTTTCTAAAATAGGCAGCTATAGCACAATTATATCTTTTTTTCATAGGGTCCACCGCTACAATATTGTCAGTTGGTTCTGCTATTTTGGCTCCTCTAAACACCACTATTTGGCTTAAATGAAAAATATTTTTAGGTGAATACAATCTATGCCTCTATGTTATGTTCTTTACTTTATAAATGATGTAATGAATCATTGAATATTGAATGTGGATCATAGCTGTGAGGATGTTGATTGATTTAACAAACGGAAATGCTTGGGTCAGGACGTCCTGTCCGATAGGAATCTGTCGGCCGCCGCCGTTGGAGGGCCGTGTCACCAACCGAATGGCCCAACAGACTTGCACCATGTTGCTAAAGAAAAATAATACTCCGCTCTCACTTTCCCTTTCCTCTTGATTCCCCGCAGCGCCCGCACCCATCCCGCCGCGCCCCCCGCACCACCGCGGCGTGTTGCATCACGGCTACGCCGCCACGCCCGCACTGCCACGACATGCACCACCACGGCTCTCTCCACCGCTCTCGGCCGACCGCCATCCTTCCTCTCCATCGCGCCCTAGCGTGGCCGCTCGCCTTCGTCGCTCTCCACCGCACCTCTGCCCCGCTGCGTCCTTCTCCAATGCGCCGGCCGCCTTCTCCACCGGAGCGGGGACAACTCGCTCCAGACCCGCCACGGCCTTCTCCGCCGGAGCGGCGAGCTATACACCAATGAACTCCACGCGCCAACGAGCCTCCATTTCCAAGCAGCAAGGAGATGTTGCGCTGAAAACGCATGTTGCAAACGTATGTTTCAGATGTTTCAGAGCTCGTTACAATTGTTCCATATGGATATTGCAAAAGTAGATCTGAATGTTGCATATGTTGCAAGTGTTTCAGAGACATGTTGCAATCGTTTGTTCAAAGTGTTTCATCTGTTTCAGACGTATGTTGCAAGCATTTTGATTTGGATGTTGCATATGTTTCACACATATGTTGCAGGAGTATATTCCAAATGTTTCAGCTGTTTCATTCTTATGTTGCAGTAAGTGTTTTCATGTTACAAGTTGCAATTGTTTTATCTAGATGTTACATATGTTTCACACATATGTTGTAAGTGTATGTTCCAAATGTTTTATCTATTTCAGACGTATGTTGCCTTCAAGTGTTTCATATTGCAAGTGTTTCTTGTTTCAGAGGTATGTTCCGAAAGTCATAGGGCCACGGCCCAAGCGCCGAGGAAAGGGGCGTGGCGAGCCGGAGGCCGGCGGATGGGGCGCGTGGTGCGCCTGGGGTCCTACGGACAAGGTGCGCTCGTCCTCATCCCGGCTCCCAGGTCCCGCCCGCGCGGAGAGAGGAGGGGGTTAGGGGGAAGGAGCGGTGGGCGCGGGGCAAGGCGAGGTGAACGGGGGTGGGGTACGCGTGCAAGGCGAGGCAAGGCAGAAGAGGAAGGACGTGTGCGTGCAGCAGCAATACAGCATAGCAGCAGGCGCGGACGGGCGGGCTGGCGACCGAAGCCAGGGCCGCGCGATGATGTTTCTGATGGGCTGTTCGGTGGGAGTACGCCCAGGTTACCGTCCGATGAAATCCTATACCATCAGATGTCCGGGCGCCAGCACATCCGTTTAACAAATGTCGAGTAATGGATCCAGAGACATGTTCTTTTACAACCCTGTACATATATTGAGTATTCATGTTCATAAAATGTCCTTATTTACATGTTTTCAAGCAGAATCCATAGCGAATTTTCATTTAAAGTTTAAACTATATAAAATTGCTAGATGAAATAGCTTCTGCTATATTTTACTATATCTTTTTCTAGCTCCCGGAGGATTTGCCACGCTTTTTGCATAGACCACCTTGCTATTTTTCATAGAACGTGCTATGCGCGTGCTTCATTAAGGGGAGGGGAAACAACCCACGAAAGTATAGTACAAACAAATAGGAGCAGACCTGCACGCGAAGTGCCTAGCACGACAGAAAACAAAGAGAGAGGAGACAAGAAGGAAAGTAAAACAAATCTGTGCCACCACACGACATACGGCTCAAACCAGACCTTGCTAATTGCATATACTGATGAATGCTGGACCTCAATAGAAGGACCATTGTATCTCCTCGAGGGTTCTTCCCTTTGTCTCTGGCACCCAAAGGATGATGAACATGAGAGTGAAAGCACTCACAATCATGTAGGAGGCAAATGTACCTGTACGATTTGGAAACAAAGGTAAGGTGTCGTAAGGTTTGGTTGTTCATATATGATCCTACTCTACACGAGAGAGAGAGAGAGAGAGATGTATATATGGACCTGCAGCACTCCAGCTCAGAAGCAAATTTGCTGTCATTGTTACTCCAAAGGATGTCAACCAGTTGGCAAGGGTCGCGAAGCTTCCTGCCACACTCTTGATGCTAACCGGAAGGATCTGTCAATATGCAAAGTTTCGAGAATAAGCCTTCATTCAGAATGCTTTCAGCATGTGGCTCAGGCATCTTACGAGCTATATTAGCTATATGTGATAAGGTACTATACCTCAGACATAATGATCCATGGAATGGCAGCCATACCGAAGCAGTAGGAAATGGCATAAGCCTGAACGAAGTATTTGGGCAAAAATTTACGGCACAGATTCCACATTTAAAAACCAATGTTCAGATAAAATGTAATTGACAGACTTACCACGACACCAACCAAGGACACCATACTTAAGATGTTATACAAGCCAGAGTCATTTGAAATATTATCCTGAAACGAATAACCCATGACAAGAAAGAAGAATATTCAGTGGATTGAGATGACAGATGACAGACCCTGAAATCATACTGCATATCAGATTGTTTATAAGCCATTGACTGAATTAGTATAATAGATTACTATTGCAGAGAATACAAAAGAAAAACTGTTATATTCTGATCAGAATCTTATCGCAATGGAACTTGAACTTACCTTGATGTAAAATACAACAGCAACTGCAAGAAGGCTTAGGGTCATCCCAGAAGATGAGATCTGTAATTTGAAGTGGCAATTAAATTAAGCTACAGAGGACCCACAAATTAGTGGCTTTAGAGGGAAGCAGAAGTTACAATAAGGAGGATTCTCCGGCCAGCTCTGTCCAAGAACGTGATTGTAACACCAGTGGCAAGAACCTGATGGAGTGCTGTCATAAGAAGATTAATAAAAACACAGAGAGACTAGATCAGGTCTGTCTAGTTTAGGTACTTGCCCCAATAGCTCCAAGTACACATGTGTCCAAGTTACTGTTCTTGAGCCCTGGACAAGTTTGATTATTAGAACTAAAAGTCAAAACAGACTTAACTGGCACTGTTGTAGATAAAGACAGAGGAGGCATAATGCTTTTGCAATAAACAATAAAATGCCATCATTCATCAAAGCAAGAGAATGATAAACCATGTTACAACTTACAAGGAGAGTAATATATTCGCTTTTTTTAACATGTTATAATGCATTAGGACTTAGGAACAATAAGGTCACTTTATCCCAATTTCACTCTTTTGATTTTTGTAGTCCACTACACTATTTCTACGCCTGTAAAAAAATATTACCAATCAGAAACTCATACTTTTTATTCAGCAAACTGCCAAAACAGTTCCCCAAGGCCCTAATGCTCCAGTTAAATTTGGAAGGAACAAAAAATTATTTCCTAAAATTTATTATGAACAGCTACTAATAAAAAACACAAGTCAGTGAACAAGTGCACAGCTTACCTGCAGCTTTGAAGATGCTACCTGAATAATAGATTATACTGTTTATTCCACTTAGCTGTTGCAACACAAGTAGGCCAACTCCTAGCTGCGAAAAGTTGTAGCATTGTCATAAGCTGACAGTTACAAAATGCGATCATTAATTTGGTACCAGATAAGCAGATAAAATTACAAACTTACAATTAGGGGCATGCGGTATTTCTTTTGGATCAACTCTTGAAAACGTAATGTACCACTTTTGTTTGCTGATGCTACAGCTATCTGCATAAAGCTAAAAGTTAATCCCACCGATTCCATAAGAATGAAGTACATAGAGCCATGCGCCAAATGTTAAAGAAAATAATAATACACAGAGTGAATACTCTTCAAATAAACTGTATTCAGTCAGTCTAAATGAATGAAAGTAAGTGTGCGCCTTTATATCATTAACTTCTGTAGTGATGTCAGCATCGAATCCCCTCAGAACTTGTAGAGAAGTCTCGCAATCATCCATCCTATTCTTCCTTGCCTACAAATATAAGGGGGGAAACAGGCATCGGAAATTGCAATTTGGCATAATTATTCAGAGTTCGTTATCCAACTCGTGTGTGTATATACCAGCCATCTTGGAGATTCCGGAATGAAGAATAGGCCAGGTATCAACAATAAGCAGGGCAAGGTTCCTACAAGTGTGGAATCACACACTTTATGATAGAACAGAAGGTCCTAAGAACCAAAATATTTGCCTACTACATTTGTACTATCCAAAAAATATGTGTCCAACTTATCAGAGTTGCTGATCGTGCGAGCTAAAATAACAGAGTTGAAATGCAAACTAAGAGCAGCAGCAGCAGCAGCAGATTTATTAATCTACCAGGGTTTAGCCACGTTACCTATTAACGCAAGAATCCTCCAAGGAAAAAACAAGCCAAGCACATATGCAAGCAAGACACCAACGGTTACAGACAACTGTAGAATGAACAATTGAACAGTGAGGTCGGCATAAACAAGCCAAGTGTTTGCCTCATGAAAAGATAAGACGCATGTGGGTATGAACAAACCGTGGTCACAGCACCAAGAGCTCCTCTCATGTTCTGAGGAGATACCTCTGCTACGTATACTGGTACCTGGTGGCACAAAATTCACAGACCAAAATTAGCTGATATAACCAGTCCATGCTTCCATTGCTCTTCTGCCAATAAAAATAAACTTCATAGGGATGGATCACTTTGTCTAAAAAATGCTCACATATCTGTTGATCTTTTTTAAAGTTAAGTAGGACAGGTTAAAAAGAACAAGTACTCATACTCTCAAGGCATAACCAGGCATGGAGTTTTATTATACATACCACATAGGACATGACACCGACACCAAATCCTTCAAGCAATCTTCCCATGTACAGAAACGAAGTGTCCTGCAGAGCAGAGCAGACATCGACAGCCATCAAAGCCGATGTTGTCATTTGTGAAGCAATGAGTGGAAATAAACTGACACACGTAGCGCCATACTTTTGCGATGGAGATTGCAAGCCAGCCCAGGATGTTCGGAACCGCTGCAATCATCAGTGACTGTGAAACAGTTACAAAGCTAGTTAGTGTAAAAGATCGCACGCTGTTTGGTCGGAGCATTTTTCACGGCATGGTCCGATCACATCGTGAAGTGATAGCAGGGTAACCGATCCCAAGACTCAGTAAATCCATCACCGTCAATCTGGTCGTTAACTGATTAACGAGGGGCCAAAAAGTATGTATTTCCCTTGACGTGCGCTTTACGTTTACGCAACCAAACAACATTTTACTCTACTCTAGTTTTTTTCTTGTTCAAGTCGCGGTCTCCTCGCATTGCACAGGCGAGGGTAAGGCTTGCCACTAACACCCTTCCCCAGACCCCGAACAGAGCGGGAGCTCTCTGCACTGGGTACGCCCTTTTAGTTTTTTTCTTGTTGAGGAGACTTAGCGCCTGTTTGGATACACATGGATAGTTACTAGTTGGGGCTAAAAATTAGCCAAATTAGCTATAGGGCCTGTTTGGATGCACATGGCTAGTTACTAGCCGGACTAAAAATTAGCTCACGTTAGCTGTAGTTGGCTAATAAGGACATGTTTGGATCCAAGAGATAATTGCTAGCTAGCTAAAAATAGTTGTAGTGTATCCAAACAGGAGAGCTAATAGATGGTCTAACTTTTTAGCCACATGTCCAACTAGTAGTTACTAGTTAGCCAATTAGCTAGACAACTATAGCTAATTTGAGCTAATTTTTAGCCCAGCTAGTAATTAGTCATGTGTATCCAAACAGACCCTAACTAGTTGAAGATTTAGCTAACAAAATAGCCCTCCTGTTTGGATGCACATGCATTAGAGCTAATTTTAGCTAGTTTTTAGCGAGCTATCAATTAGCCCTTGTATTCAAACGTGACCTTAGCCTACACTCTAATTAAATTTAAGTAGTGGCCAGTAGTGCTGTCAACCCTCTCTGCACAAAGTCATCAAAACCCCCAAAAAAAAACGCACGACCAGCACAGACCATGAAACAGTATGTGCAGACAGACAACAATTTTCTGGGACATGTGCAAGGAAACAAGTCTTAGAATAATGAAGAAAAGGAGCAGTGGAGCAGAGTTTCTCACCCCTCTGCGGCCAACGTACTTGGCCATCTGGCCGCTGGCAATCGCCCCGACCATGCCGCCCACGTTGGGTAGCGAGCCGAACGCCGAGAACTGCGGGGAGTTCAATTAAGTTTTGAAATGAGACGAGAAGAAAACGTCGAGCCGAGCGTGAAGACAGGTGTATGTCAGTGTGTGCGCGCGCGCGCTGAAGCTGCAGCCAGGACGTACCTCGGAGATGGAGAGCTTGAGGTCCCGGATGACGCCGTCCTGCGTCGGCGAGGAGTACCCGTTGGTGAAGCCCAACTGGAGGGGGCCGAGAGCGACGATGAGCGTGCAGAGCAAGGCGGGGACGTGGGACGCACGTAGGACGGCAATGGAGGAGGTGCCGGCGGCGTTGAGGCTGGACTGGCGCGACCCCATCCTCATCCGGTACCCGCTCCCGCTGTTGGGCAGCAGCAGCGGCTTCTGCAGCGCGCCGTCGTGGTCGCTACCGCTCTCGTACTCGCCGCCGGCGGCGGCTGATGCCCTGTTGCTCGCCATTGCGCGCGCTGGCCTCCCAGGTTCCCGGCTCGCAGCGAGATCTGATTTGTTTTTTCTCCTCCGGGTGAGGTTGGAGCATGGAGGCAGAGGGAGAGGGGAGGAGGACGACGCGAGTGCCAGCACCCAGAACACGAGGGGAGATTTACGCTTTTACCATTGTTAAGATGGGCAGTTGATGGCATTTACAACTTTAACAGATGAGAGAAGTTTTAGTTTTAGATTTATCGTATCTGTGTACGTGGCATGCCACGTCAGCTCGACACGTTAGCGTCTAGTCAGCATGGGCACGTGAAATGTCCTTCTATCCCTGTCTTGCTCCTCTCTCCCCCACGTCGACAGCCGGGTCCCGCAGCTCCTGTCACTGCCAAGTGGGCCCCACTCATCAGCTTCATCTTCCAGCTCCAGCAGCCGGATGGGAGACAGCCAGACGGCCACGCTCTTCCATCCGCCGCGCGCAGGAGCCCCGCCAGCCGCCGCTCGCCATGGTCGAAGCTCCATCTCCACAATGGAGCGACGCCGCCCGCGGCCCATGGAGCACCGCAACACATCTGCTTCCGCACTCATCCGACAGATCCGCCGCTTGCCCATTCTCCCCGTATCCCAGAGCTGCTGCCCACGCGAGGTGCCCGGAGCAGTTGCTCCCCATGCGAGCTCGCCGAAGTTGCGGGCAGGGGAGGGCGGGAGGCGCCGTGGCCATCGGCGGTGATGGGAGAATAGGACGCCGGATTTAGGATAGCATGAGAGAGAATAGAGTGATTCGAAATGGCAGAGGAGTAAGAAGAGAGGAGGATGGAGGTGGGAGATGAGCCTGACCTCGGCGGCGCGGGTGGCCCTGGCCGCAGGCGAGCTCCGCCTTGGCGGCTGTGTTCATGCAGGGCTCGGCTTGTAGGTGCGCAAGAAGCTCGCCGCCGCCCCCATGTCGGCCGCTGGGCTCAACCACTCCGCCGGGAGCACCACGTCCAGCAGCTCGCTCACCGTCGTGGAGAAGCCCTTGACCCCGCCACAGCATGCTGACAAGGTGCTCGCCCGCATCCAGGTGCTGGAGCTAGAAGACAAAGCTGACGAGTGGGACCCATCTAGCAGTGACCGGAGCTGCGGTACACGGGTGTCGGAGCGGGAGAGAAAGGAGCAAGGCAGGGGTAGCAAGGACATTTCACGTGCCCATGCTGACTAGGCGCTAGCGTGTTGAGCTGGCGCGGCATGCCACATGCGCAAATGTGGTAAATTTAAAACTAAAACTTGTCTCATCTGGTAAAGTTGTAAGTATCATCCTAAGAGTGATATTCGAACGAGTACCAATCTTAATAATGGTAAAAATGTAAATCTCTCATAGAGAAGGGAGACTCACCTTGTTCCATCGAATGGGGAGGAGTGAGACGATCGACTCGTCATGCCAGGGAGGTCTCGCCGGGGTCCCACCCGTCAGAGACAGAAGTGCCAGCTTGTCTGTGTTTCGAGTTACCACCAACGAGTAAATTTCTAGTATTGTGCGTCTGGCTCAGATGGTGTGCTTAGAGGACACGAGGTTTATATTGGTTCGGGCAGAATGTCCCTACGTCCAGTTCGTCGCTGCTGCTCATGTTGCTGGCACTGAAAGTTTGTAGTAGGGGTTACAAACGGGCGAGAGAGGGACAGATCCCAAGTCTCTGTTGAAAGGAATGAACGGGTGCCAAGAGCTCGGTTGTTGCTCGGCCGTGTACTTGTGTTGTGTTCTGATCGGTTCGAGGTTCGATGGGTTCGTGATGGTTCAATCGGGTCTGGCCTGAATCAATCCCCTTTATGGGACGGCCTGCTTTCCTTTTTATAGGCCAAGGGAAAGCACGGGTTACAATGGAGGAAAAGAGAAGAACGAGAGAGAGCCGAAGGCCTTCAGAGTCACCGGGTCCTTCTTCTCCTTCACGCGGGTCCCGTCGACCCTGTAGATGTTAACTAGGATGGCTCCACATCGCGGCCCTGCCCGTCACTAGCGCCATGCGCAGGCGTCGTCTGCCGGTCATGGCGCCCCACTCCGTCCTGGCGGACATTGTGGTGAACTGGCGTGCCTGTTAGTGTTTGTACGAGGGTTAGGTAGAACAGCACCGGTACGCCCGATGTTGTTCCTGATGTGAACCCCTAGGTATGGCCCGTCATGGCCGTGGGTTACATCGGGGTGTGTCGGTCTCTTCCTTGGTGTCAGAGTTTTGACCCAGGCCCATACGCTTGGACCTGGAGTGGTTGGTGGCGGTATGGGACCCCATTGGGCGAGGCGGAGCCCGCGGCCTCGGTGTCGGGCGAGGCGGAGCCCGCCCCCAGAGTCTGGGTGAGGCAGAGCCCGCCCCTAGAGTCTGGGCGAGGCGGAGCCCGTGACCTTGGGGTTGGGCGAGGCGAAACCCGTAGCCTCAGTGTCGGGTGAGGCGGAGCCCGCCCCTAGAGGTCGGGCGAGGCGGAGCCCGCGACCTTGGTGTCGGGCGAGGCGGAGCCCGTCCCCAGAGGTCGGGCGAGGCAAAGCCCGTCCCCAGAGGTCGGGCGAGGCGGAGCCCGCGACCTTGGGGTCAGGCGAGGCGGAGCCCGCGGCCTCGGTGTCGGGCGAGGCGCAGCCCGCTCCCAGAGGTCGGGCGAGGCGGAGCCCATGACCTTGGGGTCAGTTGGAGCCGTAGTCGCGCTCTTGACTACTCGGATGAATTAATGTTGATGTCCATTAGCCCCCCTCCTCTTCGGGTACCCTAGTATTGGTCCTCGATTATAGCCACCGAGCATGCGGAGGAGTAGAATACTCATTCGGAGGCTTTTTTTGAACTAGAGGACTTTGAGGGCCTTGGCCTTCCTTTGTCGCCCATGGCGTGAGTTGGGGACAGTGATTCCCTTTCGTCGTGATCGGACCCCTCGGGGGTATAGCCGTGAGGTTTGGTGGGTCAAAAAAGGTCTTTCCCTGATATCGACCCCTTTGGGGGTCTGTCATTCTGTGGCTGTGCATTCGGCCTTCATGCGAGTCCAACTTTCCTCAGGCCCCTGCCCACAGCAGGGGTCCAGTCGAGGATCGGCTCGTCTTTGCGATTGTCTTTCCTCAAGCGTTTTTTCGATAAAAACGAAGGGGCTGAGCCATGCCATGATTTTCCTCTATGGACGAATCATGGTGCTCGATGAGCTGTTTAATGGGCTAGTCCGAGTGGGGCCCTAGCATCCCCATTCGCGGGGATCCGGCTTGGGTCAGCTTGGTGTCTAACTCTAGATTCTCAGTGGTCAATCCATATAGTTCTCGGGTTCGTTCGACCGGTCCCGAGGGCTCTGTGCCTTTCTTCGAGGAAAAACCATGGATCGTATTCGGTCGAGACTCAAACATGGGCTGGATGCCCGCGGCTCTCGTGTGCCCGGGTACTGGCCGCTAGCGGGCCCATCCCTTTCCACCCCTTACTCTAAAGGTGCCCAGAGCGGTTGTCGAACCCATCGGTGGGCCGACCTTCGAACTCTTGGGCCTAGATGGGCCATAGTAGCATTTTTAGCTCCGTATTCCTCTTACATGTGATGGGTCATGGCCCGTCCGAAGAGGCAAAATGTTCGGCAAGTTTTCCGAGGGAACGGATAGGGGTTGCGTGCGCACGCCCTGTAGCGAGACGTGGTGGCAGATCGTGGCAAGCGCGGAGATCTAGGCGGGCGGTTGATTTCCTCGCACCCATCACTCCTATAAAACCAAAGGGTTGGCCCCCCAGGATTTATACACACGCCTGCATCCTTGCCTCCATAGCCACGACCACCGCCGCCAATCGCTTTGGTTTCCTACCTCCGTATCTCCGCCGCTGTTGAGCCCGCATCCATCCGCCCCCACCTCCAATGGATCCATGGTGTCGTTCCGATATCACCTTCCAGCGCATGGAGGGCCTCATCCATCGCGGTCTTCTCCATGTGTGGACCTCGGCCGAGGAGTGGCTGCTGCCCGACGAGGAGGATTTGCCGTCGCCGCCCGATGGCTATGTGGTGTCGTTCGCCCACTTCCACGAGCATGGTTTTGTGACCCCCGCCCACAAATTTCTTCGGGGGCTGCTACACTACTACAAGATTGAGTTGTAGCATCTCAATCCCAACGGGATCTAGCACATGGCGGCGTTCGTCGCCCTGTGCGAGGGATTCCTAGGGATTAGTCCCCACTTCGACTTGTGGAGGTACTTCTTTGCTGTCACCCTCCAGAAGAAGAGGGAGAAAAGCAGTATGCAGGAGCTACATATGCCGATGGGGTGCACCGGCATCCAACTTTGGAACAATCGGGTCGGAAGTACCTGTCCATGTGGCTCTCGTCATCCAACAAGGGGTGGCACTCATAGTGGTTCTATCTCAAGAACGACGATGCTGCCCCTCTGCCAGAGTTCACTGGGCGCCTGATCAAAGAGGCCCCGGAGCCATGGATGAAGTGGGGCGTCCCGAAGAAGGACAAGAAGAAGACCGGAGACCACATCGCCGCCATCCACATCCTGAAGGAGAATGGCCTAAAGGGGTTGGGCGTCATCGGGGCCTACCACGCAAGGAGGGTGGCACCGTTGATGACGCGCGCGCTCCCACTATACGCGATGGTGCCCGAGGCATCGTTCGATGGAACGACGCTCGCCGAGGGGACTCCCCAACTCCAAGATCACGCAATGCAGCGATGGAGCCTTTGCGGGTGACGCGGGTGTTGCCCTCGACTTCATTTACCCGGTGTCGGGGCATCCTCCGATGCGTCCGGAGCCAGTCCACGTCGTCTTCATAAGTTTCCCCTTCTCTTGCCTTCTCTTCAATTGATTTCCTGACCCCTTGATACTAACTTTGAGAGGGGTGGGACCAGCCGAGGGACCCATCCTCATGGATCACTCAGTGCCATTGCCGAGGGATTCGGCCATGAGGATGGCGAATCACGCCGAGGGTGAGCGGCTGAGGAAGGCGAAAGAGGACAAGAAGAGGAAGAAGGAGCGGAAGCTGTAGGCGCGGGAATGAGGGGAGGACACTGATAGTGATGATGATGATGGTGACGACGATGAGGTAGCCGATGATATCGAGTGGGACAACCTGGAGAACGAGGATGCACTGACAGGTATCGGTTCATCCTTGCAGGCGTTAGGACTCTTCCCGTTCCACGGAGGGGAAGGTACGTCCAGGGAGCCGGCGGAGGTGGGCCATATCATCGACCTACCCCAGGAGTTAACAGGGGCGGGTAGCTCCGCTGTCATGCCCGAGGTGTCGGAGGAGGCAGGCGGCTCTGCCATCGTGCCCCAAGAGCCAAGGGGAGTGAGCCCCTCTGCCCAGGAGCAGGGGGCAGGCTCGAAATGGCCTCGCTCTAATGAGGCAGACCAAAGGTCAGGGGGTTCGCCCCCCAAACGCATCTGCCGCCCCGACGACGCTGAGGTGAGTTATCAGTTCCTTTTTTTCCTATTTTAGTCGAATTTCATCGTGACTGTGGCAGAACCACCCAAAATAGCGTACTTACGAAGGCGCTCGTCTTCCACCAGACACTAAGCACCCCGAAAGCAACTACAACGAGCGGTATCCGTCGGGCACACCCCGAGGGAGAACCCGAAAGATCCACATTTTTCCCAAGGATCCAATAATGCAAACGAGTTACAACACAAGTCCATCTCATACATTAGAGTTTCTTAAAAGTACATTATTACAATACCAAATACAGAGTGCGGAATGATAAACAGCGGAATATTAAAAGATAACATCTAGCGATAAGATAACGAGGATTTCGTCTGAGCCTACCAGATGTATCCTCCACACAAGGAACTCCTCAAGCATCACCTGCAACAGGGGTAAATAAACCCTGAGTACACAATGTACTCGCAAGACTTATCCGATCAGTGGGAATACTTTCCTGACTCCAAGGAATATGCTAGGCTTTATGGTTGCTGGTTCTCTTTTAGCAAAAAGCAATACTAATAGTGAGTCCTTATTGATACATTATTATCATCAGCCGGATTAAGTTTTCAGCTAGTCAATCTATATAAGCACCTGTTCTACTTTCAAGCAAGGGTTGAGCAATCGATATTGTTCCTTCTCCTTTTTCACTTCCAGTTCTTACTACGGTGCTAAACCGCAGACAAGCCGTACCGGATAACCCGGCGATTCGCGAATCAATGTACCCAGCTGGGTGCCCCGAAGACACACGCCCCGCTTGTACCCTAGGCACAAGCAGGACTAACCCACCACTCTCCTGTCCCGGGGGTCCAGGTCCCCGTCCAAACTTGGACTCCAAGCCCCCGCCTCTGAATCCCGGACTCAGTGCGGCGCAAGGACCTCCACCACCTCCTCTTCCCATCAGTCGGTCCGGAAAGAGCCGGATTCGCGACAAGAGAGCAGCAAGTCTTCCCTGCGCCCATACCCAAGTATGTGCTCGGGACAATAGTCTGTGACTTGCCTAGAGTCATATGCAACGACCGGTCCTTAATCGACATAGACAGGGAAAAAGTGTAACCGGGCTATGCCCTGTTGGCCGCAGGACACAACCCCTCACACCCACCAGTACCAAATCCACATCCCTGTCCGGTCACCATTTTTCCTTTCCATTATTTCATCATGATATCATAGTGTAATCACCTATTTGCGAGTAACGGCAGGTTACTCACGCTACCGACATCCTGAGCATAGCAGCTACTCGACCTGCACTAGTAGGACTCAAGGTGGATATATCTATGCATGTAGTTTCCATAAAATGCCTATAACGTAAATGCATATCATATAAATATATTCAGTGATCATTTAAAAATAGGGGTTATGCACCGGGGCTTGCCTTGGGCAGGTGTCGGGTCAGCAAAGTCAGCACCAACAGGTTCCTAGGCTTCCTCCTGTGCGAAGATCTCCTCCTCGTACTCCTCGATCACCTCGTCGTACTCCGGCTCGACGATGGGCACGAAGTCTACCAGCTCGTGATGTACATGCATGAAATGATGATGCAATGCTTAGGAATATAACAACAGCAGCTCTTAAAATAAAAGTACATTGATTTAGCTACTAAGCTATGGATATCGACCACGGTACTAGGCTACCTATTGTCGCTGATAACCATTTCGAAGTATCATTATTGTTATAGCAACTACCGCCATTCTTACCCCTAATGCTAGTTTATGCTATATACGATAAAGCAAAGGCAATAGCTACTTTATCTAACAACTCGTTCTAAGGCTATAAAATTTACAGCAAGTACACGATATCCTAGTGAACCGACTGTAAAATTTTCAAAGATAAAACTATTACCGATTTGCCACAATAATTCCTACAATTATTAATCTATATAATGCTAAGCTTGCTAATTAAAATTTATGAACCTATCATCATAATAGCTAACTGCAATCTAACTGTACTAATAAGTAGATTGTATTTTTGTGAATCTAACGAACCTGGTTTCATTATTTTTGGACAACCATGCAATTTACTACTAATTATCGAAGTTAGCTTGAAACTAAATTGAATAATCATTTCTATGCTTCTGGATCTTAAGAAAACGTATTCACATTCGCGGCCCACAGCGGCTCGGGCGCAGCCCAGCAGCACCAGCGCGGGCGCGGCCTAGCAGGCGCGAGCGCGTGCGCGGCCCAGCGCGGGCACGGCCCAGCAGCGCGCGGCGCGTGGGCGCGGCAGCAGCGGCAGCGGCCGAGCGCGCGGCAGCAGCAGCGCGGCCCAGCCCATGGCAGCAGCGGGCGTGGCCCAGCAGCCAGTGCGGCCCAGCGACGCGTAGACGCACGCGTACGGCAGCGGCAGCGCGCGCGCGCGGCATGGCCCAGCGGCCAGCGCGGCCCAGCGACGCGCGGCAGCAGCGGCAGCGGGCCAGCAGGCCGGACGCAGGCAGGCCGCGGGCGCAAGCAGTGCGGCAGTGGGCCGAGCAGCGCGGCAGTGGCAGGCAGGCCGGCCCAGCGCGGCTGCAAGCGCGGGAAACTGGCCCAGAGGCGTATTTCAACGTATTACGTAGGGGTGACGTCATGATGATGTCAGCAAGCTAAGATGAACAGTAACGCACCGCCGGCTACTGTAAGCTTGCTCTGCTCGGGCGATCTTCCACCGGCCACGAAGAAGACGCAAAACGGCGGTGGAGCTTTGAAAGAAGTGGGCAGTGCGATGAGTAGCTGAAGGAGAAGCTAGCAATGCGGTGAATTGTACTGGTATGCTCTGGTTCAGTGGATGGACGACGGCGCAGTTCACCTCGTTCTTATGGAGCAGGCGGAGCTGTGCTTCCAAAATTAAAGCACAGTGAGGTGCTACAATAGGCAAGGTGGTGTCAATCAAGCTGCTGGCTGTCTCGCGGAGCCAAGGATGCGACGAATTTCATTAACGCTCTACGGTCACGTCGAATTGAAAGCAAGAGGTACCGTTGGCCATGGCTTCAGCGGAGACAGAGGCGTTGGCACATCCACGGTCATTAACACAAGGTACGCGTGCACATGACGACGGAAGACAGTGAGACGTGCCCAGGCGACTGTCCGCGCGGTCGACCCACGCGAGTGCAGAGCTGATAGGACTCGTGCGCAGTGTGCTTGCATGCGGTGGCAGGCAACCAAGGCACAGTGGTGACCATGGTCAGTGATGGCTTGTCCGAAGCAGATGACGTGCACGGGTTTTCTACAAATTACCAAAAGTGGCTTCGTCGACCCATTTATAACTTACGCGAAATGACTTAAACTTCGAACGGTTTCGCGTCGAATTCCAATTCCGACTTACTTGTTCCATTGTCGCCTACTGAGTACGTACTACAAATTTTTAATACAGTTCACATACACGCTCTACATCATTTTTATTTGATAACAATTCGTTTAGAATACTAGACAATATAAAGCGACATGAAACTTAACATTTATTTCCCGTTTCGGATAACTTTTCAAATGTCGTATATTAATTTATACTCCAATTTACACACATATGCACAAATACATGATGCTCCTGCGATGTTTTAGCAAAACATTACAATGTAACACCGGGGTGTTACAGTGACTCATGTTTTTCGTCCCTTGCAGCGCCGACAGGCAGCGAAATCCTTTGGCGCTGGCGCCAAAGAAGAGCATCGCCCTCCAATCGAGGCGGCAGCCGTTGGCTGGCATCACACCCGTTTTAGGCGGTAGCGGTGATAGTGTGACCGCATCGCCGGCCGATCAGGCGCCACCCATGGTGGCACCCGTGCCCTCGGCGGGATGGACGGACATAGGGCTCAAGGGGTGCCTTCGGAGATCGCGGAGTAGACGGCGATGGCCGCGATACCGCTGTTGATGATGGGGCAGACGGGGCTGCTGACCGGGCTTGTGGCATCGACCGTGGCGGGTGTGATGCAGCTGGTCATGACCCCACCAACGTAGGTGGAGGTGGCGGCGGTCGTGACAGATGGGTCACAGCCGGGGGCAACCGTAGCGGCACCTAAGGCACCAGCGCGTCCCATGCCATCGGCGGCCCAAGCAATGGCTCCTGGCGCAGGTCGGATGGAGGGGGACATGGCCAAGGGGTGAGGAACTCATGACCATTATTGGCTCTGATACCAACTGTGGTAGAACCACCCGAAATAGCGTACTTACGAAGGCGCTCGTCTTCCACCAGACACTAAGCACCCCGAAAGCAACTACAACGAGCGGTATCCATCGGGCACACCCTGAGGGAGAACCCGAAAGATCCATATTTTTCCCAAGGATCCAATAATGCAAACGAGTTACAACACAAGTCCATCTCATACATTAGAGTTTCTTAAAAGTACATTATTACAATACCAAATACAGAGTGCGGAATGATAAACAGCGGAATATTAAAAGATAACATCTAGCGATAAGATAACGAGGATTCCGTCTGAGCCCACCAGAAGGATCCTCCACACAAGGAACTCCTCAAGCATCACCTGCAACAGGGGTAAATAAACCCTGAGTACACAATGTACTCGCAAGACTTATCCGATCAGTGGGAATACTTTCCCGACTCCAAGGAATATGCTAGGCTTTATGGTTGCTGGTTCTCTTTTAGCAAAAAGCAATACTAATAGTGAGTCCTTATTGATACATTATTATCATCAGCCGGATTAAGTTTTCAGCTAGTCAATCTATATAAGCACCTGTTCTACTTTCAAGCAAGGGTTGAGCAATCGATATTGTTCCTTCTCCTTTTTCACTTCCAGTTCTTACTACGGTGCTAAACCGTAGACAAGTCGTACCGGATAACCCGGCGATTCGCGAATCAATGTACCTAGCTGGGTGCCCCGAAGACACACGCCCCGCTTGTACCCCAGGCACAAGCAGGACTAACCCACCACTCTCCTGTCCCGGGGGTCCAGGTCCCCGTCCAAACTTGGACTCCAAGCCCCCGCCTCTGAATCCCGGACTCAGTGCGGCGCAAGGACCTCCACCACCTCCTCTTCCCATCAGTCGGTCCGGAAAGAGCCGGATTCGCGACAAGAGAGCAGCAAGTCTTTCCTGCGCCCATACCCAAGTATGTGCTCGGGACAATAGTCTGTGACTTGCCTAGAGTCATATGCAACGACCGGTCCTTAATCGACACAGACAGGGAAAAAGTGTAACCGAGCTATGCCCTGTTGGCCGCAGGACACAACCCCTCACACCCACCAGTACCAAATCCACATCCATGTCCGGTCACCATTTTTCCTTTCCATTATTTCATCATGATATCATAGTGTAATCACCTATTTGCGAGTAACGGCAGGTTACTCACGCTACCGACATCCTGAGCATAGCAGCTACTCGACCTGCACTAGTAGGACTCATGGTGGATATATCTATGCATGTAGTTTCCATAAAATGCCTGTAACGTAAATGCATATCATATAAATATATTCAGTGATCATTTAAAAATAGGGGTTATGCACCGGGGCTTGCCTTGGGCAGGTGCCGGGTCAGCAAAGTCAGCACCAACAGGCTCCTAGGCTTCCTCCTGTGCGAAGATCTCCTCCTCGTACTCCTCGATCACCTCGTCGTACTCCGGCTCGACGACGGGCACGAAGTCTACCAGCTCGTGATCTACATGCATGAAATGATGATGCAATGCTTAGGAATATAACAACAGCAGCTCTTAAAATAAAAGTACATTGATTTAGCTACTAAGCTATGGATATCGACCACGGTACTAGGCTACCTATTGTCGCCGATAACCATTTCGAAGTATCATTATTGTTATAGCAACTACCGCTATTCTTACCCCTAATGCTAGTTTATGCTATATACGATAAAGCAAAGGTAATAGCTACTTTATCTAACAACTCGTTCTAAGGCTATAAAATTTACAGCAAGTACACGATATCCTAGTGAACCGACTGTAAAATTTTCAAAGATAAAACTATTACCGATTTGCCACAATAATTCCTACAATTATTAATCTATATAATGCTAAGCTTGCTAATTAAAATTTATGAACCTATCATCATAATAGCTAACTGCAATCTAACTGTACTAATAAGTAGATTGTATTTTTGCGAATCTAACGAACCTGGTTTCATTATTTTTGGACAACCATGCAATTTACTACTAATTATCGAAGTTAGCTTGAAACTAAATTGAATAATCATTTCTATGCTTCTGGATCTTAAGAAAACGTATTCACATTCGCGGCCCACAGCGGCTCGGGCGCAGCCCAGCAGCACCAGCGCGGGCGCGGCCTAGCAGGCGCGAGCGCGTGCGCGGCCCAGCGCGGGCACGGCCCAGCAGCGCGCGGCGCGTGGGCGCGGCAGCAGCGGCAGCGGCCGAGCGCGCGGCAGCAGCAGCGCGGCCCAGCCCACGGCAGCAGCGGGCGTGGCCCAGTAGCCAGTGCGGCCTAGCGATGCGCAGACGCGCGCGTACGGCAGCGGCAGCGCGCACAGCGCGGCATGGCCCAGCGGCCAGCGCGGCCCAGCGACGCGTGGCAGCAGCGGCAGCGGGCCAGCAGGCCGGACGCAGGCAGGCCGCGGGCGCAAGCAGCGCGGCAGTGGGCCGAGCAGTGCGGCAGTGGCAGGCAGGCCGGCCCAGCGCGGCTGCAAGCGCGGGAAACTGGCCCAGAGGCGTATTTCAACGTATTACGGCTTTATTTTCCTACATGAAAAGCGGCCACAAACACGTGTGACGTAGGGGTGACGTCATGATGATGTCAGCAAGCTAAGATGAACAGTAACACACCACCGGCTGCTGTAAGCTTGCTCTGCTCGGGCGATCTTCCGCCGGCCACGAAGAAGACGCAAAACGGCGGTGGAGCTTTGAAAGAAGTGGGCAGTGCGATGAGCAGCTGAAGGAGAAGCTAGCAGTGCGGTGAATTGTACTGGTATGCTCTGGTTCAGTGGATGGACGACAGCGCAGTTCACCTCGTTCTTATGGAGCAGGCGGAGCTGTGCTTCCAAAATTAAAGCACAGTGAGGTGCTACAATAGGCAAGGTGGTGTCAATCAAGCTGCTGGCTGTCTCGCGGAGCCAAGGATGCGACGAATTTCATTAACGCTCTACGGTCACGTCGAATTGAAAGCAAGAGGTACCGTTGGCCATGGCTTCAGCGGAGACAGAGGCGTTGGCACATCCACGGTCATTAACACAAGGTACGCGTGCACATGACGACGGAAGACAGTGAGACGTGCCCAGGCGACTGTCCGCGCGGTCGACCCACGCGAGTGCAGAGCTGATAGGACTCGTGCGCAGTGTGCTTGCATGCGGTGGCAGGCAACCAAGGCACAGTGGTGACCATGGTCAGTGATGGCTTGTCCGAAGCAGATGACGTGCACGGGTTTTCTACAAATTACCAAAAGTGGCTTCGTCGACCCATTTATAACTTACGCGAAATGACTTAAACTTCGAACGGTTTCGCGTCGAATTCCAATTCCGACTTACTTGTTCCATTGTTGCCTACTGAGTACGTACTACAAATTTTTAATACAGTTCACATACACGCTCTACATCATTTTTATTTGATAACAATTCGTTTAGAATACTAGACAATATAAAGCGACATGAAACTTAACATTTATTTCCCGTTTCGGATAACTTTTCAAATGTCGTATATTAATTTATACTCCAATTTACACACATATGCACAAATACATGATGCTCCTGCGATGTTTTAGCAAAACATTACAATGTAACACCGGGGTGTTACAGTGACTCATGTTTTTCGTCCCTTGCAGCGCCGACAGGCAGCGAAATCCTTTGGCGCTGGCGCCAAAGAAGAGCATCGCCCTCCAATCGAGGCGGCAGCCGTTGGCTGGCATCACACCCGTTTTAGGCGGTAGCGGTGATAGTGTGACCGCATCGCCGGCCGATCAGGCGCCACCCATGGTGGCACCCGTGCCCTCGGTGGGACGGACGGACATAGGGCTCAAGGGGTGCCTTTGGAGATCGTGGAGTAGACGGCGATGGCCGCGATACCGCTGTTGATGATGGGGCAGACGGGGCTGCTGACCGGGCTCGTGGCATCGACCGTGGCGGGTGTGATGCAGCTGGTCATGACCCCACCAACGTAGGTGGAGGTGGCGGCGGTCGTGACAGATGGGTCACAGCCGGGGGCAACCATAGCGGCGCCTAAGGCACCAGCGCGTCCCATGCCATCGGCGGCCCAAGCGATGGCGCCTGGCGCAGGTCGGATGGAGGGGGACATGGCCAAGGGGTACCCAGGAGTCATGGTGCTGGGTGAGATGTTAGTGTCCGCACCGCTGACCCCTTCCGTCATCGGATGGGGCATCCCGGCGGGGACGTCATGGCGAGAGGTGTCTGCGGCGCTTGGAGCCGGCGAGGAGTCGTCCCTGGTCCTGATGTCGGCGGGCAGTAGCTTGCCTGCGTGGGGTGAGCCCCTGCTCTAGTGGGTGGATCTGCAAGATCCGGTGTTGGCACTTTTCACCCTTAACGCCGCCGCCGAGAGCATGAAGCGGGAGAGCCTCGACGTAGGGATCACGTCCATGCTCGAGGCCCTGAACCACGCCATGGGAGCGTTGCGCGACGTCGTCGTTCCCTCTGGCCGGGTATTGCTTCATCTTGCTTCTTGCCTTTATCTTCCTTTTTCTATTTTTTTGTATCCTGATCATCGTCTTCCTACAGTCCCTCGTAGCTTGCAGCCGGGGGAAGTCTCAGTTCATTCATCAATAGAAGGAGACCTAGGACCACCTCGTCGAGGAGGCGCGGCTACACAGGGAGGTGACCGCTCAGCTTGTTGCCGCCCAGCAGAGGGTCGCCGAGCTGACTCCTCTCACCGAGGAGGCAGTCAATCTTCAATCGCAGGTGGCCAAGGCCCATCGGGATGCTGACGAGGCCAAGAAGGCGTTCGAGGCCCTGTCGGCGAGGTCGTGGATGGATGAAAAAGAAGCCGCCAGAGTCAGGAAGGAGCGAGATGAGCTGCTCCAGAGGGACGCCGATCCCCGCCAGTGGATTCTTGACCTTCTGGGCGAGGTTGAGAAGGAAAGGGACCTAAGGCTGGGGGCCAAGGAGAAGCTCATGGCCCTAGAGAAGAGGGCGAGCCTGGATGCCGCGGTGGTCGCTCGGCTACGCAAGGAGCGGGATGAGCTACTCCAAACCGTGGAGAGGCTCCGCTCGAAACGCGGCGCAGCTCGTGAGGAGCACGACCAGGCTTTCCGAGAGCATGACCAGGCCTACCAAGAGTGCGACGATGCACACCAGAAGGTCGGCTCCCTCCAGGCCAAGCTCGAAAGCGCGACGACCCAGAAGTTGGGGCTAAGAGCATTTCTACCGGACTGGTTGTGCACCTCACCGAGGTGAGGAGGAATCTGTAGAGCTCGGTATCCTGAGCGCCGCCCTCGGGGTGGTCTACGATGACCTTCAGGTGGTGCGGTCGGAGGGGACCAGCTCGCTCGCGGCTCATGCCATCGAGATCACGGCTAGGGTGCGCCAGCTCAAAAGGATTGCCCTTCGCGCCAGGGTTAATCAGTCCTTCGTGATTGCTCGTTCTCATTATGGGGACAACATCGATCTGTAGATGATGAGCCATGGCTATGGGCCTCGCTATGAAGTCCACGGGCTGGAGGAGATGGAAGCGGCGGTGGCTCCCCTTTCGTAGGTCCTGGTGGATAGGATAGAAGACGTAGTTCTCCCCCAGAGGGGCTAGTTAGTTAGATAGATCGAACGATCATTTTTGTAATAACCGGACAAGTTCCGACCCCTGTGTTTTGTTCGAACAAGTTTGTTCTTTTATTTCGGTGTGAACAAATTTGTTTTTTCTCCCTTTTTATGTGTAAAAATGGGTTAATGCGTTCCGACCCTTCCGTTTGTTAAGACCATCAGTTCGAGGTGTAGACATAAAACTTTGATCACGCTGGTAAGCAAGAGTGCCATAGCCGCTAGGACGTAGGTTTCTTGCAGTCTGACTAGCCTTACTCAGTCGTTCGTTTCCGCAAACCTTGCCACTAGGTTTTTTAACGTGAGGAAGGGGTCGGGCACAGCAATTGTTTCAGAAAGGGGTATATATACCCTTATCAGCCCCTGAGTGAGACCTGGCCCCTTGCCATTACTAGGGTCGGGTGTCACTAAAGATCGAGGAGAGGATAGCGAAACTAGTAGGAGAAAACATCTCTTATTTTAGAAACGTTATTCTTAGTTTTTGCATGTACCCCCTCCCTAGGATCTGAGCCATCGTTCTGTGACCGCGCATTCATTCTCCTCACGAGTCCAACTTTCCTTGAGCCCCTACGCGTAGTGGGGGTCTGGTCGAGGGTTGGCTCGTCTTTGTGATCGTCGCCCCGTCCACGGTTTTCGCAACCGGAGGGGTTGAGCTAACGTCACTTGCCTCGATGGCTTGAGTGACGCACTCGGTGAGCTCGCTAACGGGTATGTTCGAGTGGAATCTGGGTCCATCGTTTGTGATGGGGTCGACATAGCCCTCATGTGGATTCCACTACTCCTTAACCTGCCTCTCGATAGATGCCCAAGTCGTTCCAGAGAGCGACTTAGGTGGCTCGCTGGCCTCCCCTCGATGGAGATTTTATGGCCTTGGCTCAAGGTTAGGATCATACGAGAAGGTTGAGATGACCCTGCCCACTTCTAAGTGGGTCGGGCAAAGGCCGCTGGGGCTCATCTGTGTTTTCTCCCCTGGCTCTATTCGACATGAGGTGGCCTCGAGCCCTTCGTAGGTCGGCCTTCGAACCCTGGTCAGTTGGCTTCCCGAGTTAGGGTCGAGCGGCTCGAGCCCCGTTGGGCTTGGTAGGGGTCGACCGAATTTCATGTGTCACCCTGTCCGTGGTTTCCGCAACCGAAGGGGCTGAGCTAATGACACTTGCCTCGATGGCTCGAGTGTCGCACTCGGTAAGCTCGCTAACAGGCATGTTCGAGTGGAATCCGGGTCCGTCATTCGCTAACGGGGTCAGTATAGCCCTTATGTGACATTCCACTGCTCCTTAAGCCACCTCCCGATAGATGCCTGAGTCGTTCCAAAGACCGACTCAAGTGGCCCACTGGCCTCTCCTCGATGGGGATTCTGTGGGCTTGGCTCGAGGTTAGGATCGAACGAGAAGGTCGAGATGTCCTTGTCCGCTTCTAAGCAGGGTTGGGCAAGGGCCGCTGGGGCTCATCTATGTTTTTCTCCCCTGGCTCTGTTTGACACAGTAGGCCTTCGAACCTCGGTCAGGCGCCACTCATATCTAATGAGACGACTACCGCTTCGTGATGCGACGCGAAGCGTTGTGATGCAGCAATTGCATATGCAATGCTTGGATGTATGGGATGAATGTATGAATGAATGTATGAATGCATGCATGAGAATGGATGAATGCACGCATGACGATGGATGAATGAATGCTCATGCACTAGAAAAGTAAAGTGGGGGTTGGTAAAGTTACCTTGATGGCTCGAGTGATGGGTTTGGGAAGCTCTTACCGGATATGTTCGAGTGAAATCTGGGTCCATCGTTCATGACGGAGTCAGCCTAACCTGCGTGGGGCATCCTGCTGCTCTCTACCCGTCTCTCGGCAATGGTCCGAGCTGTCCGATCGACTTGGGCCTCTCCTCGATGGAGATTTCATAGGTGGGCCCCTCCAAACCCTTCCTAGGAAGGCAGAGGCTAAAGCTTAGGGTGCGGGGATAAAAACTCTGAACATGCTGGTGAGCAATAACGCCGTAGCTGCTGGGGCATAGGTTTCTTGCGGTTCGACCAGTTTTACTCAGTGTTTGTCTCCACACACCTTGCCTTTAGGTTTTAGCGTGAGAAAGGGGTCAGGCATAAAGAATGTCTATCGAATAGAGACTCCTGCCAGCCCCCGAGTGAGGCCCGACTCCTTGCCATTGCTGGGGTCGGGGGCTCAATAGCGAAATTAATAAGAGAAAATGTGCGTAAATTAAGGATGACCCATCTCTTGGCAGCGGCCCAAACCGTCCGATCGACTTGGGTGACCCGTTGGCACAGGACTTACCTCGATGGCGCGAGTGACGGGTTCGGGGAGCTCTTACCAGATATGTTTGAGTGGAATCTAGGTCCGTCGTTTGTGACAAAGTCGGCATAACCCGCATGGGGCATCCTACTACTCCTTACCTATCTCTCAGCAGCGGCCAAGCCATCCGATCGACTTGCGTGATCCGCTGACATAGGACTTACCTGTGGAGATAGAGCATGAGATCATCCCCCTCAAGAAATTAGTTAGGCAGATACGCCAGGCGGCGAACTTGTAATAAGTGGACAAGCTCTTAAATTTTGTTATGGCCTAATAGTTTTTTAGCCCTTCTCCCCTTTTCGTATAAAAAGGTTAGTGTGTTCCGACCCCTTCCGTCGTTAAGGCCGTAAAGCCCGAGGTGCAGGTGAACAATCTCTGATCACGCTGGTGAGCAAAGACACCGTAGCCGCTGGGGCGTAGGTTTCTCGCAGTCCGACTAGTTTTACTCATCGTTCGTTTCCACAACCCTTGCTTCCAGGTCTCAACGTGAGAGAGGGTTAGGCACAGAGAATGTTTGCCAGGTTGATATACTCTTAAACGTGTACCGACTCTTTTCTTTAGTTAAGGCTAAAAAGCTCGGGGTGCAGAAAAAACTCTAATCACGCTGGTGAGCAAAGGCATCGTAGCCGCTGGGGCGTAGGTTTCTCGCAGTCCGACCAGTTTTACTCAGCGTTCATTTCCACAACCCTTGTTTCTAGGTCTCAACGTGAGAAAGGGTCGGGCGTGGAGACTATCTACCGGATAGATATGCTCTTATTAGCCCCTGAGTGAGGCCCGACACCTTACCGTTGCTAGGGTCAGGTGTCACTGTAGATCGTGGAGTCGATAGCGAAATTGATAAGAGAAAGTGTGCGTATATTAAGGGTAAAAGTGGCATAGCTGCTCGATGTTCTAGGCATTGATGAAGACTTCGCCATTGATGGTCTTGAGCTTGTAGGTGCCTAGTCAAAGCACCTCTGTGATGATGTATGGTCCCTCTCACGGCGGAGAGAGCTTGTGGTGGTTCTTGTTGCTCTAGACGAGGTAGAGAACTAGGTCCCTGACATTGAAGGCCCGACCCCACACTCGACGACAGTGGTACTAGCATAACGCTTGCTGGTATTTGGCCGAGCGGAGGAGGGCAACGTCGTGCACTTCATCTAGCCGATCCATGGCATCTTCAAGGGACACCTTGGCTCCCTATTCGTCGTACGCCCTAACCCTTGGCGCTCCATAGCCGAGGTCGGTTAGGAGGATAGCCTCGGAACCATAGACCCTGAAGAATGGTGTGTAGCTAGTGGCCCGGCTGGGGGTTGTCCTCAGGCTCCAAGCACCGCGGGAAGCTCTATGACCCATCGTCCACCAAACTTGTTCAACCGGTTGAAGATCCTAGGCTTGAGGCATTGTAGGACCATGCTGTTTGTGCGCTCGACCTACCCATTCGTGCGGGGGTGCACGACAGCGACCCAATCGACGTGGATGTGGTATTCATCGCAGAATCGGAGGAACTTCTTTCCGGTGAACTACGTGCCATTGTCCGTGTTGATGGAGTTTAGGACCCCAAAGCGATGGACTATGTCAAGGAAGAACAGCATGGCTTGCTCAGATTTGACTGCAGAGATTGGTTGAGCCTCTACCCACTTTGTAAACTTGTCTATGGTGACAAGCAAGTGCGTATAGCCCCTGGGTGCTCTCTTGAGAGCTTTGACCAGATCGAGCCCCTAGACCACGAACGACCATGTGATGGGGATCATCTGGAGTGCTTGGGTCGGCATGTGGGTCTACCGAGCATAGTATTGACACCCTTCGTAGGTGCACACAATCTGTTCGGCGTCGGCTACTACGGTCGGCCAGTAGAAGCCTTGTTGGAATGCGTTTCTGACCAGGGTTCTAGGTGCGACATGGTGACCATAGACCATACCGTGGATGTCACTCAGCAACCACTTCCCCTTTTTGATGGGGATGCAGCGCTGCAGGATCCCGGTGTGGCTTCGCTTGTAGAGTTCGCCCTCAATAAGGACAAAGGACTTGGCGCGATGCGCGAGCCGCCGAGCCTCCATTTTGTCCGTCGGCAATGCCTCATGGAGGAGGTAGTCGAGGTAAGGCATCCTCCAGTCGGCCAGAGGGTCAGGCTCTATCACTGGATCCTCATCAAGCTCTATGACCTTGGGGTCAGATGGAGCCGACGGCTGGTTAGCCCCCAAGCCTAGGGCAGGTAGCTCGCCACCGGCTTGTTCCGGCTCCTCATAGCGGACCGAGGGCTTGTGCTGATCGCTGGCGAAGACTCCTGTTGGCAGCGGCTCTCGACCGAACGCAGTTTTCGCCAGTGCATCGGCCGCCTCGTTGAGCCACCTCAGGATGTGATTGAGCTCTAGATCGTCGAACTTGTCCTCCAACTGGCGGACTTCTCAGCAATATGTAGCCATCTTGGCATTGTGGCAGCTTGACTCCTTCATGACTTGGTCGATGACCAGCTGGGAGTCACCCTAGACATCAAGCCGTCGGATACCCAACTCGATGGCGATGCGCAGGCCATTGATGAGCGCCTCATATTCGGCCACATTGTTGGAGGAGGGCAAATGGAGGCGAACCATGTACCTCATGCGTACCCCGAGGGGCGACACGAAGACCAGCCCCACGCTGGCACCTTTCTTCATCAGTGATTCATCGAAGTACATCGTCCAGTACTCTTGGTCGATGACTGCTGGCGACATTTGGACCTTGGTCCATTCTACAATGAAATCAACTAGCACTTGGGACTTAATGGTCGTCCGAGGGGCATATGAAATGCCTTGACCCATCAGCTCGAGTGCCCACTTCACGATTCTTCCCATGGCATCCTGATTTTGGATGACCTCGCCGAGAGGGAAGGACGTCACGACCGTCACCGGATGTGACTCGAAGTAGTGACGCAACTTCCTCTTGGCGATAAGGACGGCGAACAGGAGCTTCTAGATTTGGGGGTAGCGGGTCTTGGAATCGGACAAGACCTCGCTAATGAAGTACACGGGACGCTACACTTTTAGGGTGTGTCCTTCTTCTTCTCGCTCTACCACCAGGGTGGCGCTGACCACTTGCGTGGTAGCCGCAATGTAGAGTAGAAGTGGTTCTTCATCGGCTGGAGGGACTAGGATCAGGGCCTTCGTCAGAAGCTGCTTGACTGCATCAAGTGCCTCCTGGGCCTCAAGCGTCCATTCAAAACAATCGGCCTTCGTCAGGAGCCAATAGAGGGGGGAGACCTCATTCGTCGAGGCGTAAGATGAAGCGGCTGAGTGCGGCTGAGTGCGGCGAGGCACCCTGTAACTCGTTGTACCCCCTTTATGTTCTGAATCAGGCCCATCCTTGTGATGGCTGAGATCTTCTCCGGGTTGGCTTCGATGCCACGCTCAAAGACGATGAAACCCAGCAGCATACCCCTCGGCACCCCAAAAACGCACTTCTCGGGGTTGAGCTTAATGCCATTTGCTTGAAGTTTTGTGAAGGTCTGCTCTAGGTCGGCTATGACCTGGTCAGCTCGTTTGGACTTGACCACGATATCGTCCATGTAGGCCTCAACGGTTCGCCCGATGAGGTCTCTAAAACACTTGAGCATACAACGCTAGTATGTAGCCCCTGCGTTTTTAGACCGAACAGCATTATGACGTAGCAAAACGATCCAAATAGGGTGATGAAAGATGTCATGAGCTGGTTAGACTCTTTTATCATGATCTTATGGTACCCGGAGTATGCATCAAGGAACCAAAGGGTTTCGCACCCTGAGATCGAGTTGACTACTTGGTCTATGCGTGGCAAAGGAAACAAATCCTTTGGACACGCTTTGTTGAGACCCATGTAGTCAACACACATTCTCCATTTCCCACTCTTCTTTCGTACAAGAACGGGATTGGCTAACCACTCAGGGTGGTATACTTCCTTGATGAACCCAGCCACCAACAGCTTCGCAATCTCCTCACCGATGGCCCTACGCTTCCCCTCATTGAAGCGACGTAGGCGCTGCTTCACTGGCTTGGAGCCTAGCCTAATCTTCAAGGCATGCTTGGTGACTTCTCTCAGAATGCCTGGCATGTCTGAGGGTTTCCATGCAAAGATGTCTCTGTTGGCGCAGAGGAAGTCAACGAGCGCGCTTTCGTATTCGAAGGAAAGCGTGGTGCCAATGTGCACCACTTTACCCTTGGAGCCATTGGGGTCTTTGAGGTCCTCCTTGGAGCCCTCCACAGGCTCGAAAGACCTGGCCGACCGCTTGGGGTCAGGTGCTTCTTCTACGACCTCCTTCCTGATGGCCGCAAGCTCTTTGGAGGCGACGATTGTCGTGGCGTGTTCGCAGCACTCAACCTCGCACTCATAGGCGCGCTGGAAGGAGGTGCTGATGGTGATGACCTCGCACGGTCCTGGCATCTTTAGCTTCAGATAGGTGTAGTTGGGGACGGCCATGAACTTCGTGTAGCATGGACGTCCCAGGATGGCGTGGTAGGTTTCGTCGAACCCGACCACCTCGAAGGTAAGGGTCTTCGTCCTATAATTGGTCGGATCCCCAAAGGTGACAGGCAGATCGATCTGCCCAAGTGGCACAGCCTACTTTGCAGGCATAATGCCATGGGAAGGTGCTCCGGTCAGTCGGATGCGCGATCGGTCGATGCCCATGGTGTCGAGCGTTTTGGCGTACATGATGTTGAGACCGCTACCTCCATCCATCAGTACCTTGGTGAGCCGCTTTGTGCCGATGATTGGGTCAACCATGAGCGGATATCTCCCTGATTGCGGGATGCTCTCCGGGTGGTCGGTCCGATCAAAGGTTATGGCGGACTCCGACCATCGAAGGAAGGTAGGCATGGCCGGCTTGGTCGTATACACCTTGCGGCGCGCGAGCTTCTAGCGGCATTTGGAGTCATAGGCCATCGACCCTCCGAAGATCATGAGACAGCCATCCAGCGTCGGAAAGCCGATGTCCTTCTCCTCAGCGTCGTCTGTGGCCAGGTTAGGGTCCCCCCTGTGCTCCCCCTTATTGGAGCCTCCGGACAAGAACAACTTCATGAGGCCACATTCCTTGTATAGATGCTTGACGGGGAAGGCATGGTTCAGGCATGGCTTGTTGAGTAGCTTCTTGAAGTGGTTCGGGGTACCCTTTGTGGGCTTCCCACCCCCCTTGTGATCGGTGGTGGCCACGAGCAAGCCCTCACACCGCTGCTTGTTCTTCTTCTTGCTAGGACGGTTGGAGGCGCCTTCGCCGGCGTCCTCATCCCGATTCACCTTGCCCTTGAGGCGGTCGAAGATCGCTCCGATCGCCTCCTCACCCGAGGCGTGATTGGTGGCGATGTTGAGGAGCTCCTTGGTGGTTCACGGGCCCTTACATCCCAGCTTATGGACTAGGGACTCATAGGTGGTCCTAGACAGGAAAGCTCCTATGACGTCGCCGTCGGCGACGTTAGGCAGCTCATTGCACTGCTAGGAGAAGCGCCGGATGTACCCATGAAGGGTTTCCCCGGTCTTCTGTCGGTAGTTTTTGAGATCCCATGGGTACCTAGGATGCTTGTATGTGCCCTAGAAGTTTTCCACGAAGATCGCTTTCAGGTCCGTCCAACTTTGGATTCTGTTGGGCGGAAAGTGTTCCAACCATGTTCGTGCCGAATCGGCCAGGAAAAATGGAAGGTTGTGAATAATGAAATCGTCATTATCCGCTCCACTAGCTTGGCAAGCAACTCGATAATCCTCGAGCCATAGTCTGGGGTTCGTTTCCCTGGAGTACTTCAGGATATTGGTCGGCGGTCGGTACCGCAGTGGAAAGGCGGCGTTGAGGATGTGTCGACCGAAGGCCTAAGGTCCTGGTAGGTCGGGGCTTGGGCTTCGGTCCTCGCCGCTATCATAGCATCCGCCATGACGAGGGTGGTAGTCGCGGCTAGCCCCCTCCCTCGTATCACCGCGGGCACGCCTACGGGCATCAAGGGTGTCATGCGCGTCACGGTGGCGGCTGAGACGCTCATGCACCGGGACCACGGTGCGTGGCCTGCCGCCTTGCGGTGCTTGGTGGACTAACGTGTCCTTGTCGGGTTGCTCCGAGGGCGTGTGCTGGCTGGCGTCGAGCTCGCGTCGTCGAGACAGCGAGCTCTCGGCCTGCTGCGCCGCTGCACGCTCGAGTAGCGTGCGAATCTCGCTTCCTACTCGAGCTGGAGTCGTGCTTCCTCGAGCTCTTGGTGTTGGGCCTTTAGCTGCTCCACCCACAGGCGAGGTGGGGCCCCTGCATGCCCCCTGACCTCATCTTCGAGGTCGTTCATTGGGGTAGCCTCCTCCTTGTGGATGCTTTCGACGTGTCCCTCGGGGGTACCTGCCATGAAACACTCACGAGAGGGGTGATGGCTCCCCCTGCTGGAGTCAGAGCTGGAGGGCGACTCTGATTCTTCTACGATGAGGTCGTGGAAAGACTCCGTGACATATTCGGTCATCCCCACGAACTCATCGTTCGCAGGGAATGGAGGAGTGTGTTGCGCCACAAGGTGGCCAACGGTTTTTGTGGCATTACGCAAACCGAGCGGTAGCGCCGTCGGGGCGCTCCAGATGAGGTATTCCAAGGAGAGCGGCTCTCCCCGGCAAGCTGTGCTATGATGTTGGCGAATGAGAAGGTGATGTGGCACAGGTCCTCCCAGGACGATCGGGGTCTAACCTCCTGTAGTCAAAGCTGAGGAGCTAGTCGCTCCCAAGGGCACGGGCCTTCGGTGCATGCAGCTGCAGCTCCTCAAGCACCTCAGTGATTGCATCAAGGCTGGCGGGGTGGAGAGGTTGGATGGCGGCGGGACCCCACGCCAACTCTCGCTCGTGCACGCCCGGGACCCAGCTGACGTTGTGACTAGCCATCCGAGGCCTGGTGTGGATGTCGAGACGCACAAAAGGCCCCTACCTGATGCACCAACTGTCGGTGTTTTGAGTTACCACCAATGAGTAAATTTCTAGTATTGCGCATCTAGCTTGGATGGTGTGCTTAGAGGACACGAGATTTATACTGGTTCGGACAGAATGTCCCTACGTCTAGTTCATCGCTGCTGCTCGTGTTACTAGCACTGAAAGTTTGTAGTAGGGGTTACAAACGGGTGAGAGAGGGACATGTCTCAAGTCTCTGTTGGAAGGAATGAACAGGTGCCGAGAGCTCGGTTGTTGCTCGACCGTGAACTTGTGTTGTGTTCTGATCGGTTCGAGGTTCGATGGGTTCATGATGGTTCGATCGGGTCTTGCCTGAATCGATCCAGTCGAGTCCCCTTCATGGGACGCTCTGCTTTCCCTTTTATAGGCCAAGGGAAAGTACGGGTTACAACGGAGGGAAAGAGAAGAACGAGAGAGAGCCGAAGGCCTTTAGGGTCGCCGGGTCCTTCTTCTCCTTCGCACGGGTCCCGCCAACCCTGTAGATGTCAACTGGGATGGCTCCACATCGTGGCCCTATCCGTCACTAGCGCCATGCACAGGCGTCGTCTGCCGGTCATGGCACCCCACTCCGTCCTGGGCGACATCATGGTGAACTGGCGCGCCTGTCAGTGTTTGTACGAGGGTTAGGCAGAACAACACCGGTACGCCCGACGCTGTTCCTGATGTGAACCCCTAGGTTTGGCCCGTCATGGCCACGGGTTACATCGGGTGCGTGCCGGTCTCTTTCTTGGCGTCAGAGTTTTGACCCAGGCCCATACGCTTGGACCTAGAGTGGTTGGCGGCGGTATGGGACCCCATCGGGCGAGGCTGAGCCCGCGGCCTCGGTGTCGGGCGAGGCCGAGCCCGCCCCCAGAGGTTGGGCGAGGCAGAGCCCGCGACCTTGGGGTCGGGCGAGACAGAACCCGTGGCCTCGGTGTCGGATGAGGCGGAGCCCGCCCCCAGAGGTCAGGCGAGGCGGAGCCCGTGGCCTCGGTGTCGAGCGAGGCGGAGCCCGCGGCCTCGGTGTCGAACGAGGCGGAGCCCGCCCCCAGGGGTCGGGCGAGGAGGAGCCCACGAGCTTGGGGTCGGTTGGAGCCGTAGTCACGCTCTTGACTGCTTGGATGAATTAATGTTGATGACTATTAGCCCCCCCTCTTCGGGTACCCTAGTATTGGTCCCCGACACAGCTCTTTTTCTGAGCTGACCTAGGTCTGTCTATAATTTATCTTGGACGGATAATAAATGTTTTTTTTGCGATTTGGATAATAAATATTGTCCGTGTTGTTTCCGTTTCTTGTTGAAGTGCGTTAACACACGACCCATCGTGCTTCCGTGCTCTATGGGAGAGTGTGACCCCGTCCCCTTCTTTCTCGAGCTCAGCCCTATCGTCTTTCTCGTGCTGCATCTCGTCTTGCCCACCCCTGCCTTCCTCATCCGCCGCCCCCGGACAGTGGCTCCCTCGCCATCGGCCGAGTCGTCCGCCATACCACCCTCGTTGCTCCACCTCGTCCTCCGCTAATCCCAAAAGAAGGGCAAGCCCTGACTCGTCACCTCCGCCGTCGGCCTAGGCCAACCGAAAGTCCACCGCTCGATCGACGGCACCCCCACTGTCAACGTTATGGATAAGCCATTGACGTTAGATGGACAGTGTCACAGTGACAAACCCGGTCGAGGAAACGTTTTTTTCTCTTCTCTCGTTTCGCACCCGATCGGCCCTCGAAAATGATTTATCAATCGGAGGAAACCACTGACTGACAGATACACAGTCTGATTCAGCATCACTCTGCATTACGGAAGTCCTTTTCATAAGAACATCAGGATTTAGGTCGCACGCTCGTGCCAGCCCATGTCAGTGGACGGTGGTAGGCTAGTAGTTGGTGGCGAGCTGTTCACAGCCACGTCAGATTTGCCGGGGAATAGCATTTCTTCTTAAATAAAAACCAGAATTTCTTGTTTCTATTGTTTGTTTTTTTGTCTGTCCTCGTGTTTCTCGTGGTCGCGGAGGGTACTGTACAGATACAGTCATAGAGTAGAACAGTGTTAGTTGAAGAGTGAGTCAGGCGCTGTTCCTCGTGCTAGCTCCGTCCTAAAAAGAATATAAATCTCGTTTTCTGATAAATCAAAGAATCTCAAATTTAAACAAGTTTATCTAAAAAGTATAAATATTTATATTTTGAAATATATTTAGGATAAAACTATATTATATGTTTAGTCTAATGATATTTATTACACACCATAAATATTAGTATAATTTTACATATATTTGGTCAAACTTAAATTTGGTCGAACTTAATAATGTTTGACTTATCGAGAAACAAGATTTATATTCTATTTGGACGGACGGAGCAGTGCGCATGCTGGAACGGAAGTCCAAAGCTTCCGAGGAATGTGTTGCATGTGCAGGTCATGCCGGATTTTCTCCACCCAGTTTTGATCGGGGTGCAAGATATCACTGGTCGACGGCGACGCGATCCAAATTTGATCCACATGACCGACAAGTCCTCTTTGGTTTTTGCTTCAGTTACTTTGCTGTTAGTCTGTCAGTTAGCGCCCAAGCATCCATTGTTACATATACTTTGACAATGCACTGTTGATCTGCATCGCTGAAGGCAAGAAGAGAGCAATATGATAAGAATCACTGCTCCAGCATTTACATGTCAAATATCTGTCACAGCATTCTGTCCTATCAAACAGAAAGAATTCGTGACCTTCACCTAGGAGAATTTGTGTACGTAGGATGCCCAAAATTTCCTGTTCAAGTTCAATAGATACCAACCGTTGCCTTCTAAGAGAAAAAACTCGAAGAATCTTTGCAAATGATGCTCAATGTTCAGCGAAACAAAAATTGTATCCCCTCTAGCGTTCTTCCCTTCGTCTCCGGCACCCAAAGGACGACGGAAACGAGGGTGAAGGCGCTCACAACCATGTACGGTAGGAAATTGCCTGCCCAAAAAAATTGCATCAGCTTCCATGGTTCATAATCCTATCCTAGTCAGAGCTGAAACACAAGAAAGGTGTGGTGTGGACCTCCAACACTCCAGGTGAGCATCAAGTTCGTCAGTCATTGTTATGGCGAAGGATGTCAGCCAGTTGGCCAGTGTCGCGATGCATCCACTGAGACTCTTGATGCTAACTGAGAGGATCTGAAAATCGCACAAAATTTGAATTATACCTTCAGATATCTCTTACAGTACGTGCCTGAGTTGTAGCTTCAAAATCTTGCTTATGCAAAATAGTTCTCTTCGGTGAGATGCCAAAATTAGGAGGAGACATAGAGGCCTTGTACAAGCTTCATATCAGGTATATGCAACCAAGTAGTGTACCTCAGAGATCATGAGCCATGGAATGGCACCCATACCAAACGAGAAGGTAATGACGAAAGCCTGAATATAGTTGCACCAGTCATTAAGAGATGGGGAAAAAGCCCACGAAAGTATAGTACAAACAAATAGGAACAGACCTGCACGCGAAGTGCCTAGCAAGACAGAAAACAAAGAGAGGAGACAAGAAGGAAAGAAAAACAAATCTTAGCCACCACACCGCATACGCTCAAACTAGACCTTGCTAATTGGATATACTCAGTCCTGGATATACTGATGAATGCTGGAGAGCTCACTGGAAGGACCATTGTATCTCCTCGAGGGTTCTTCCCTTTGTCTCTGGCACCCAAAGGATGATGAACATGAGAGTGAAAGCACTCACAATCATGTAGGAGGCAAATGTACCTGTACGATTTGGAAACAAAGGTAACATGTCGTAAGGTTTGGTTGTTCATATATACGATCCTACTCTACATTAGAGATGTATATATGGACCTGCAGCACTCCAGCTCAGAAGCAAATTTGCTGTCATTGTTACTCCAAAGCATGTCAACCAGTTGGCAAGGGTCGCGAAGCTTCCTGCCACACTCTTGATGCTAACCGGAAGGATCTGTCAATATGCAAAGTTTCGAGAATAAGCCTTCATTCAGAATGCTTTCAGCATGTGGCTCAGGCATCTTACGAGCTATATTAGCTATATGTGATAAGGTACTATACCTCAGACATAATGATCCATGGAATGGCAGCCATACCGAAGCAGTAGGAAATGGCATAAGCCTGAACGAAGTATTTGGGCAAAAATTTATGGCACAGATTCCACATTTAAAAACCAATGTTCAGATAAAATGTAATTGACAGACTTACCACGACACCAACCAAGGACACCATACTTAAGATGTTATACAAGTCAGAGTCATTTGAAATATTATCCTGAAACGAATAACCCATGACAAGAAAGAAGAATATTCAGTGGATTGAGATGACAGATGACAGACCCTGAAATCATACTGCATATCAGATTGTTTATAAGCCATGTACTGCACTAGTATACTAGATTACTATTGCAGAGAGTAGTAAAGAAGAACTGTTATATTCTGATCAGAATCTTATCTCAAAGGAACATGAACTTACCTTGATGTAAAATACAGCAATAACTGCAAGAAGGCTTAGGGTCATCCCAGAAGATGAGATCTGTAATTTGAAGTGGCAATCAAATTAAGCTACAGAAGACCCACAAATTAGTGGCTTTAGAGGGAAGCAGAAGTTACAATAAGGAGGATTCTCCGGCCAGCTCTGTCCAAGAACGTGATTGTAACACCAGTGGCAAGAACCTGATGGAATGCTGTTATTAGAAGATTAATAAAATCACAGAGAGACTAGATCAGGTCTGTCTAGTTTAGGTACTTGCCCCGATAGCTCCAAGTACACATGTGTCCAAGTTACTGTTCTTGAGCCCTGAGAAGTTTGATTGTTAGAACTAAAAGTCAAAACAGACTTAACTACCACTGTTGTAGATAAAGACAGAGGAGGCATAATGCTTTTGCAGTAAACAATAAAATGCCATCATTCATCAAAGAAAGAGAATGATAAACCATGTTACAACTTACAAGGAGACTAATATATTAGCTTTTTTTAACATGTTATAATGCATTAGGACTTAGGAACAATAAGGTCACTTTATATCAATTTCACTCTTTTGATTTTTGTAGTCCACTACACTATTCCTACGTCTGTAAGAAAATATTGCCAATCAGAGACTCATACTTTTTATTCAGCAAACCGCCAAAACAGTTCCCTAAGGCCCTAATGCTCCAGTTAAATTTGGAAGGAACAAAAAGTCATTTCCTAAAATTTATTATGAACAGCTACTAATAAAAAACACAAGTCAGTGAACAAGTGCACAGCTTACCTGCAGCTGTGAAGATGCTACCTGAATAAAATATTATACCGTTTATTCCACTTAGCTGTTGCAACACAAGTAGGCCAATTCCTAGCTGCGAAAAGTTGTAGCATTGTCATAAACTGACAGTTACAAAATGTGATTACTAATTTGTACCAGATAAGCAGATAAAGCTACAAACTTACAATTAGGGGCATGCGGTATTTCTTTTGGTTCAACTCTTGAAAACGTATTGTACCACTTTTGTTTGCTGATGCTACAGCTATCTGCATAAACCTAAAGTTAATCCCACTGATTCCATAAGAATGAAGTACATAGAGCCATGCGCCAAATCTCCATAAGAGTAGCCAAGTTTTTACATTGGCTCGCCACGCCTAACACAACCCTCCTCCTTTATCAGGGCTTGGGACCTGGTATGCTGGAACACCATAGGCGCCCCACCATAGCCATGTGCCAAATGTTAAAGAAAATAATAACACACAAAGTGAAGACTCTTCAAATAAACTGTATTCAGTCAGTCTAAATGAATGAAAGTGTCCACCTTTATATCATTAACTTCTGCAGTGATGTCAGCAGCGAGTCCCCTCAGAACTTGTAGAGAAGTCTCGCAATCATCCATCCTATTCATCATTGCCTACAAATATTTTTTTTTGGGGGGGGGGGGGGGGGGGGGGGGGGGGGGGGGGGGGGGGGGGGGGGGGGGGGGCATTGGAAATTGCAATTTGGCATAATTATTCAGAGTTCGTTATCCAACTTGTGTGTGTATATACCAGCCATCTTGGAGATTCCGGAATGAAGAATAGGCCAGGTATCAACAATAAGCAGGGCAAGGTTCCTACAAGTGTGGAATCACACACTTTATGATAGAACAGAAGGTCCTAAGAACCAAAATATGTGCCTACTACATTTGTACTATCCAAAAAATATGTGTCCAACTTATCAGAGTTGCTGATCGTGCTAGCTAAAATAACAGAGTTGAAATGCAAACTAAGAGCAGCAGCAGCAGCAGGTTTATTAATCTACCAGGGTTTAGCCACGTTACCTATTAACGCAAGAATCCTCCAAGGAAAAAACAAGCCAAGCACATATGCAAGCAAGACACCAACGGTTACAGACAACTGTAGAATGAACAACTGCACAGTGAGGTCGGCATAAACAAGCCAAGTGTTTGCCTCATGAAAAGATAAGACGCTTTTGGGTATGAACAAACCGGGTTCACAGCGCCAAGAGCTCCTCTCATGTTCGGAGGAGATACCTCTGCTACGTATACTGGTACCTGGTGGCACAAAATTCACAGACCAAAATTAGCTGATATAACCAGTCCATGCTTCCATTGCTCTTCTGCCAATAAAAATAAACTTCATAGGGATGGATCACTTTGTCTAAAAAATGCTGACATATCAGTTGATCTTTTTTAAAGTGAAGTAGGACAGGTTAAAAAGCACAAGTACTCATACTCTCAAGGCATAACCAGGCATGGAGTTTTATTATACATACCACATAGGAAATGACACCGACACCAAATCCTTCAAGCAATCTTCCCATGTACAGAAACGAAGTGTCCTGCAGAGCAGAGCAGCCATCAAAGCCGATGTTGTCATTTGTGAAGCAATGAGTGAAAATAAACTGACACATGTATCGCCATACTTTTGCGAAGGAGATTGCAAGCCAGCCCATGATGTTCGGAACCGCTGCAATCATCAGTGACTGCGAAACAGTTACCAAGCTAGTTAGCCTAAAAGATCACACGCTATTTGGCTGGAGCATTTTTCACGGCGTGATCCGATGACATCATGAAGTGATAGCAGGGTAACCGATCCCAAGATTCAGTAAATCCATCACCGCCGATCTGGTCGTTAACTGATTAGGTTTCCCGTTACCACGGATGACGGATGAATGAATAAAAAAAAGAAGAAGAAGCATGTAATCGTTTTCTTATGAGGGGCCAAAAAAGTACGTCAACTTTGATTCCCTTCCCTTGATATGCGCGTTACCTTTACGCAACCAAACAGCACTTTACCCTACTCTAGTTTTTTTTCTTGTTGAGGGGATTTAGAGCCTGTTTGGATACACGGGGCTAGTTACTAGTTGGGGCTAAAAATTAGCCAAATTAGCTATAGGGCCTGCTCGGATGCACATGGCTAGTTAGTAGCCGGACTAAGGGCATGTTTGGATACCAGAGCTAATTGTGAGCTAGCTAAAAATTAGCTAAAATTAGCTTTAGTGCATCCAAACGGGAGAGCTAATAGGTGGGCTATTTTTTTAGCCAAGTGTTCAACTAGAGTGTTTGGATCCAGGAGCTAATAATTAGCCCACGTTTTCGGATACCAACTAGAAAGCCTAAGTGTGGGCTAATCTTGGGTTAATAAGAGCTAATGAGGGCTAACTGGTGGTTAGAGTCCATTAACCCTTATTAGCCCATAATTAGCTCATGTTTAATCTATTTTTACAAGGTGGGCTAATTTTTAGCCCTAGGATCCAAACAGGCTTGCAGAGCTCATTTTAGCTCAGCTAGTAATTAGCCATATGTATCCAAATGTGCCCTAAAAATCAGCTCACATTGGTTGTGGTTGGCTAGGTATTTGGATAATAAGGACATGTTTGGATCCAAGAGATAAATTCTAGCTAGCTAAAATTAGCTCTAGTGCATCCAAACAGAAGAGCTAATAGGTATGCTAATTTTTTTGCCACATGCTCAACTACTAGTTAGCCAATTAGCTAGACAACCATAGCTAATTTGAGCTAATTTTTAGCCCTGCTAATTATAAACCATGTGTATCCAAATAGACCCTAGTTGAAGACTTGGCTAAAAAACTAGCATATCTATTAGGCTTCTTGTTTGGATGTTTAGATGCACTAGAGCTAATTTTAGCTGATTTTTAGCGAGCTATCAATTAGCCCTTGTATTCAGACATGCCCTTAGTCTACACTCTGAAAGTCATCAACCCCCCCCCCCCCCCCCCCCCCCCCCCCCCCCCCCCCCCCCCCCCAAAAAAAAAAAAAAAGGCACGAGCAGCATAGACCATGAAACAGTCTGTGAACAAGTCGTAGAAAAATGAAGAAAAGGAGTAGTGGAGCAGAGTTTCTCACCCCTCTGCGGCCAATGTACTTGGCCATCTGGCCGCTGGCGATCGCCCCGACCATGGCGCCCACGTTGGACAGCGAGCCGAACGCCGAGAACTGCGGAGGGCGACGGAGCTCAAATTCGTTTTGAAATGAGACAAGAAGAAAACGTCGAGCCGAGCGTGAAGACAGAGTGTGTGTGTGTGTGCGCGCGCGCGCGCGCGAGCAGACGTAGAAGCTGCAGCCAGGACGTACCTCGGAGATGGAGAGGTTGAGGTCCCGGATGACGCCGTCCTGCGTCGGCGAGGAGTACCCGTTGGTGAAGCCGAACTGGATGGGGCCGAGCGCGACGATGAGCGTGCAGAGCAAGGCGGAGACGTGGGACTCCCGCGGGACGGCCATGGAGGAGGTGCCGGCGGCGTTGAGGCTGGACTGGTGCGACCCCATCCCCATCAGGTACCAGCTCCCGCTGTTGGGCAGCAGCGGCTTCTGCAGCGCGCCGTCGTGGTCGCTGCCGCTCTCGGACGCCATGTTGCTCGCCATGGCGCCCGCGCTCGCCGCCCAGCTCGCGGCGAGATTTGATTTGTTTCGTTTTCTCCGGGTGGGGTTGGATGGAGGGAGAAGCAGGTGGGAGGAGGACAACGCGAATGAATGCCAGGCCCCAGGGGAGGAGACGATGGTGAGATTTGATTTTTTTTTCTTCGTTTTCGTTCCGTACCGTTGAAGTAGGGCTGTCGAGTCGTCGTCGTGCCAGGCAGGTCTCGCCGGGGTCCAACCCGTCAGAGACACAGAAGTGCCTCCTCTTTTTCTGAGCTGACCTGGACATGACTTCCAGCTCATCATCCACGCACATGTCTGTGAGCCCGTGTTGTTTTGCCGTTTCTCGATACTGTCATACCGACAAATTACTGTCTTTGAGCAACACTGTAGTGTCCCATACATCCTAAGTTTTTTTTATTATTTTGGGCAAAGCTAAGTCACTTTCAGGAATACGATTTGATTTTAAATAAAGACCATTTCTCTATTTTTGTTGGACGTGCGGTGCCCGGCCGTTCGACGGAATATTCCATCGGACGGCCGTTCCTGCGCGTGCTTGCACAACCTGTCCGCGTCCGCAAATTCGCTTTGCCCGTGTGCGCATCGCGCCGTCGTCGAGTCCATACCACTCGCTCGCAATCCGTCATGTCCGCCTTGATTTGACCCGCCCCCATTTAGAATATGCTGTTGCAACATATATGTAAAACATATACAACATCCAAATCAAAACGCTTGCAGTATACGTTTGGAATAGATGAAACGTTTTGAACAAACTCTTGCACATGTCTCTGGAACACTTGCAACAAAATGCAACATGTGCAACATCTCCCGGTCTACTTTTTGCAACATCCATATGAAATAACTGCAACATACCTCTGAAGCGTTAGAAACACTTAAAACATATATTTGCAACATAGAGAAGGGGAGCGCCTGTGCCGGTTAATTCCGACCGCCGGGGTGGGAACCGGTGGCGAGTGGCGGCGCGCAAGCACCACTAGCATCTAGCACCAGCGGGGCGCGCGAGCACCACCGCCACCAGCACCGGGCTTAGGTCGGTCGGGCAGGCGGCGCGCACGACAGGCCGAGCGAGCACCACTAGCACCAGCGCGCATGACGAGAGGGGGCGAGAGGGGCGCGCGACGGGGCGTGAGCGAGCGGCAGCGGATGGGGTGCGCATCAGCAGCGAGGGGAGTGCGTGTCCACGTCCAGGACAAGGAGGCACCGCAAGGCGTTGCGACAAGGGAGAAGGAAGTGGAAAGGATAAGGATGTGTGACTTTTTTTAATAAACTCATGAGCAAAATGAACGGCGGGATAAATGCGCAAGCAATGAGGCGGTGGGACTGCAGAGCGTCCGACGATTTGCTCGTGTCGGACATAAGACGTGTGTCATTACTTTTTTTTTCTGTCCGTCCTCGTGTTTCTCGTGGTCGCGGAGGGTACACCTAATGAAGGAAAGAAAGAAAGAAAAAAAACTCCCTCTCTCTGACGGAAGACAGGCGTTGTTGCATGCTGGAACGGAAGTCCAAAGCCTCCAAGGAACGTGTTGCATGTGTGCGACGGCGACGCGATCCAAATTTGATCGACATGACCCACAGGTCTTCTTTGGTTTTTGCTTCATTTACTTTGCTGTTAGTCTGTCAGCTGGTGCCGTTTGCATGGCATGTATATGTGCGCCACTTGATAGTGAAATTTGGTAACCCCATTTAGGGTCTGTTCGTTTAACCTAGAACCAAGAGGATTGAGAGAGACTGAATCCTCTATAAATCAAAATCTTCCTCGACCCTCTCCAATCCCTTTTATTCTAATAACAATTAAACCAGGCCTTACGGTTGCAAGTCATAAATCCCTATCCAACACAAGAATTCCAAAGAAGACAGAGACCTAAAAAATTCTCTCTCTTTTTTTTTCCTGGAGATAGGTTAGCTGCCCGTCCATGTGTTACTCCTTTTATTATCTTTTATAAGACATGATTTAAGATGGCATGATCTTCCAACATACGTTTTAACTATTTATTATTTTATTTCTAATTTTTTATATTTATAAATTTATGATAGTTGAATAGTATATTTAATTACAAATCTAACATTATCAAGTTTTTTTTAGAAAAGAGAATATATTAATATTCCAGCTTCTGCATCGACCAATGCATATAGCTGTTGCTTATTACAACACAAGCACTGCAATCCACGTAATCTCAAACACAAAGTTTTGATCTAAAGAAAAAAATAGAGAAGTTTCCAAACTCGACATCTAGAGAGTAATTCTATTACTAAATCTCAACCGTATCAAGTTTGTATTATATGTAATAATTAAAAATTGTAGCCAAGTTATTGGTCAAAGATTTTATTTAGTCGACTGGTGGGAGTCGATCTTGCTTCTAATCCCAAAAGAGAAGAGGCGTGGTTTCATTGGAATGGTAATCTATACCATGTGGAATTTGTGGAAAGAACGCAACGGAAGAATCTTCGACAAGAAGTCCTCCACAGCCATTCAAGTGGCCGAGCGCACCAAGGAAGACATAGAACAATATAGAAGGGCTTTTGCAACTGGGCACTATTAGATCACGTTTCGAGCCAGGGATTCACCTCACTCTAGAAGCTATAACACTTTGGCGTTTTGGGGGCATTGGTTTGGCCTTAGAACCACTCTGTACATAAACTTTCTTTCTCCTTAATGAATGGGCAGAGCTCCTGCCGTTTCCTTTCAAAAAAAGATTTTATTTAAAGTTTAAATCTTTAATATATGTGTGTGTGCCTTGTAATAAAAGAAAATAGAGGGAGTAAAATAGAGAAGGAGGTCTCAACAAACTTGATTCGAAAGCTGGGATTGGTCAGTTAGCGCCCAAGCATCCATTTTTACATATACTTTGACAATGTACTGTTGATCTAGCATCGGTGAAGGCAAGAAGAGAGCAATATGATAAGAGTCACTGCTCCAGCATTTACATGTCAAATATTTTTCACAGCATACTGTCGTATCAACAGAAAGAATTCGTGACCTTCACCTAGGAGAATTTGTGTACGTTGAGAATACATGCCCAAAATTTCCTGTTGAACAGATACCAACCGTTGCCTTCTAAAAGAAAAACTCGAAGAATCTTTGCAACTGATGCTCAATGCTCAACGAAACGAAAATTGTATCTCCTCTAGCGTTCTTCCCTTCGTCTCCGGCACCCAAAGGATGACAAAAACGAGGGTGAAGGCGCTCACAACCATGTACGAGAGGAAAGTGCCTGCCCAAAAAAAATGCATCAGGTTCCATGGTTCATAATCCTATCCTAGTTAGAGTTGAAACACAAAAAAGGTGTGGTGTGGACCTCCAACACTCCAGGTGAGCATCAAGTTCGTCGTCATTGTTATGGCAAAGGATGTCAGCCAGTTGGCCAGTGTCGCGATGCTTCCGCCGAAACTCTTGATGCTAACTGGGAGGATCTGAAAAACACAAAGTTTGAATTATACATTCAGATATCTCTTACAGTACGTGCCTAAGCTGTAGCTTCAGACTCTTGCTTCTTGCTTATGCAAATAGTTCTCTTCGGTAAGATGCAACCAAGTAGTGTACCTCAGACATCATGAGCCACGGAATGGCACCCATACCAAACGAGAAGGTAATGACAAAAGCCTGAACATAGTTGCACGACTCATTATTTTGGCACAGAGTCTGCAGTGGTATCCAATTTTTCAGAAGAAACATAACTGAGACATACCACGATAGCAACCAAGGAGATCATAGTTAAGATGTAGTACGAGTTAGAATCCTGTGAAATCTTATCCTAGAAAAAACGAAGCTTAAAAAGGATTAGAGGAAAATTCAGTAGATATTGTACAAAATCTGCATAGTCATGCGTTACCAATATGGTTTACTATTGCAAGGACAGTTAGTGTCAGTACAATAATTATTATCTTCTCACTGGAATCCTAGCTAAAGAAACATGAACATACCTTGAGAAAAAATATAACAGAAACGGCAAGAAGGCATAGAGTCATGCCAGAGGTAGAAATCTGTCATTTGAAGTCAGTGTTAATTCAGAATTACATGAAGCATGCAGGCTAGTTATTTCACAGGGAAGAGAAAGTTACAATGAGAAGCATGCGTCGTCCAGCTCTGTCTAACAACCATGTCGTAACTCCAGTAGCAAGGACCTGACAAAAATGCAGTGACCAGCTTAATATAAATTACAGATAAATTGTATCAGGTTATAAACTCATCCTAGCTACGCGCACCTGGATAGCTCCAAGTGAACAGGTGGCCAAGTCGCTGTTTGTAACACCTGAAGATTTTGGATGTTAATTTGGAACAAAAGTATACTATATTATCGTTGTTGTAAAGCATGGTAAAGGAGCTCAAACTAATACATAGTGCCTATGTATTCAAATAATACATAGGGTCTATCAGACGTGGAAATGATCTAAATTTACAAATGCAATGAAATGCCATATTTTAGTGATCAAAGGGAATGATAAACTATATTACAAGGTAGCTCATTTTATAATCTTTCTTGATCCTACTATGATCTAGGAAGATATTAAGTTTGTGCATTCTAGTGGTTTGAAAATCAGTAGTCTATTATTCTATTCCTTCATCTGGAAAGCATACTGCCAAACAAACAATGGTATTAAAGGTTGCTTCATTATTGGTTATCAGTAGTCATTATCATTTCAATTAAATTTGCAAGGTATCCAAACTATCATGCCTAAAACTTATTAAACCAACTACTATGACCTAAAAAAGTAAAGAAAAGATAAAGACTGCAGCTTACCTGCAGCTTTGAAGATGCTACTTGCATAAAACAGTACACCGTTGATTCCACTTAGATTTTGCAGTACAAGTAGGCCAATTCCTAGCTGCCAAGTTAATAAATAATCACAATTAGAAACTATAGCTGTTGATTTGGCATGGATCAAGCTGACGAAGTTAAGGAAGTTACAAGTAGTGGCGTGCGGTATTTCTTTTGGTTTAATTCTTGAAAACTGATTGTAGTCCTCTTACTTGATGATGTCACTGCCCTCTGCAAAAGGATCAAACCTAAAGATGATTCTGTTGATTCCATAAGAACGTGGTACATAGATCCATGTGTCTAATTTAAATAAAATCTTCACAGCTAAACTGGAAATAGATCATATATACTGCATTTAGTCACTCCAGAGAATAATAGAGGTGCTTTGCCTTTATATCATTCACTTCTGTCGTGATGTCAGTCTCAAACCCCCTCAGTACTTGTAGGGACGTCTCGCAATCTTCCATCAAATTCATCTTTGCCTAGAGATAAGAGCAAGATAAATGGTCGCTAAGATTTCAGTTTGATGCAACAGATCATAATTCAGATCCAGTTTATGCATATATATACCAGCCATCTAGGAGATTCTGGAATGAAGAATAGTCCAGGAATCAACACTGTGCAGGGCAAGGCTCCTGTAATTGGCAACCCAGACATTTAGATAAGAAATAATGACACACTTACTAGTCCGCATTTAATATCTTCCTAGATAGTATATTTCTAAGTTTAGTCATATTGGGGAAAGCCATTTGCAGTTAGTGATCTTGTGAGCTGAAACATCAGTGGTTAAGTATAAACTGTAAGCAACAAGAAGAAAAGAAAATTCAGTAATACATAAGTAGTTAGCAAAATTACCGATCACTGCTAGAAGTCTCCAAGGAACAAACATGCCGAGCAAATAGGCCAAGAATATGCCAAAGGTCACGGACAACTGTAGGATGAACAATTGCACAATGAATCAAATATAAATAAATCAAGTACTATTTTTTAACAAAAAGATAAGATAGTTATGAGGAAGCACACCTGGTTCACAGAACCAAGAGCTCCTCTCATGTTCTGAGGAGATATCTCTGCTATGTATACAGGTACCTGGTAACAAATTATCAAGAAATAGTATTGTAATTAGTCCAAACCTCCAAGGTTCTTTTGGCAACAAACAAATTATACATTGGTCATGGTTCACTCTGTCTCCATTTTTTACCCCTAAATGTCCCCAAAATATTGGAATCTCGCTCGATATTTTGATCTCTCACTTTTCCAAGCAGCAACTGCACCAGTTTCTTAAGTTTTGAAAGTACAAATATCTTCTGTACAAGAAATAAGCAGGCAACAAATCTTCTTTTACGAACCGTATAGGATATGATGCCGACACCAAACCCTTCGAGCAATCGTCCCATATACAGAAATGAGGCATCCTGTAAAACAGAAATCGACAGATGGCAGGCATCAATCTTATGTTTTCAGAAGCAGCAACGGGTGAAAATAAACTCAGGGAACATGTACTTGTTGAGTACTTTTGCAAAGGAGATCGCAAGCCAACCGATGATATTCGGTATTGCAGCAATCATCAACGACTGCAACCATTTAGCAAAACCGTCAGACTAAAATAGTACAGCTCTAGTGCAATTAACTACGACTGAAATGCGGTGATATCTTGAACACCAGACTGAACTTCTATGTACAAAATATCCACACCATTTCTTGGACACACTAAAACTGCATGATTAATACAGAATATCAACAACAAAGGAAAGTAGGAAACAGACGAACATGAAGAAACCGTGCCAACTCCCAATTTGGTTAACTGCACAAAAAGAACAGAGTCCACAGGCATTAATCCTTGCAAAATTATTGACTATTTTCAAAATTCCACCTGCTTTTATTTTCTGAAGAAAAAGTCCTCCCACCTAATTTTTTTGAAAATACCGTATCCTATTTATATTTGGGTTCTTTATCACAGAAAAGGATGTCTTTTGCATTCAAAAAAAGAAAGAAAAGGATGTCTTTTCTTGTTGGTTAGTCTAAAGTCTAAACGCAGCCTCCTCTCTGTCGATAAAGAAGTGATGTTGACCCTCCTTCGTCGTCAGCTTACAAGTAACAAACTGATATTAAAATGGAAGGACAGCTGATAACTACCAAGAAAGAAAGGGGGGTCGAATTCCTCACCCCTTTACGGCCAATGTGCTCGGCCATCTGCCCGCTGGCGATCGCCCCGACCATGGCGCCGACGTTGGACAGCGAGCCGAACGCCGAGAACTGCAGCACGCGCGGGCGCGGTCAGTACGTATTATTCTCAGGCACGATTCTTCAAAAGAAAAAAGAAACAAATCTCAGAGACGTGGATTAGTTTGTTACCTCGGAGATGGAGAGGTTGAGGTCACGAACCATGGCGTCCTGAGTCGGGGAGGAGAAGCCGCTGGTGAAGCCGAACTGGATGGGCCCGAGCGCGACGATGAGCGTGCAGAGGAAGGCGGAGACGTGGGACTCGCGCAGGACGGCCATGGAGGAAGCCCCGGGGGCGACGCTGGACTGCCGCGAGCTCATCCGGTACCAGCTGCCCGTGTGGAGCAGCGGCTTCCGCAGCCCGCCGTCGTGGTCGCTGCCGCCCTCCTCGCAGGCGCCGCCTCTGTTGCTGCCGCCACCCATGGTGCCGCTTCGCTCGCTCGCCGGCCAGGCACCGCCTCTCGCCGCAAGCTTTGATTTTTCTTCTTCTTCTTCTTGCCCGCTGGCCTGAAGGAGGACGAGGAAGAAGAGCAGCGGACAACGATCGATGCTAAGTCGAACCGTCGTCCCGTTGAAATGGGCAAGATAGGACAGAGGGGTGACCGAACCGAGGGAGTGGGGTTGTCTTGTCCGAATTGTGAGGGACCCACCGGTCAGGCACCTAGTCAGATGAGCTCGCCGACTAGCCCCTTTTTCGTTCTCCTATTTCTCGTCATCTATAGGAGACTAGGAGTACTAATGTACTTAAGTACAGAAAAAAATGGCGACAACATATTTCTGCTATACTATCTTTTGTAGCCATTTTTTCTATGGTGATCCATATCACTAAGCTTACATTTATTTGTATCCAAGCGGCGAGGTCGTCATATAACATTTCTGCAGATCATATCCTAATAAATGAATGAAATAAAATGCAGTTGTTGAACGGATAAGAAGGCAGAAAGATTGGTGATCATGCCACGCTGAGCTCGAAGAGCATAAATTCTTTCCCCTGCAACAAGTGGTAGTACTACGAATGAAGGTCTTGCTTGCAGAACAAAAGCCCGCCGGTGCCGGGAGGCATTGACCGACAGATACGGGCGATGGGTAGGTGCTGCATTGCAATTGCTTGCACTAGATTACAGAACCGCTCGCCCAGATCCTGTTAGAATATAGGCAGGCATGTACATTTCTTACTATACCATATGTCCATATGCATGCAGGCACGTTGGTGCCAGCCCATGGGAGCTGTCGCCGAGCGCCGGATCGGCCGGAGGTGCATGCGTGCGGCGTGCCCTCCGCCACGGCGCCAAGTCATGCTCATGCTCTGACACATGGGACATGGGAGCAAAAGCATCTCTCCCTGCTTCGATCGATCTGGCTATGGTCGCCGTGCAGCATAGAGTAAAGGAACCTGTCGTCGATGTCATGGCTACTACTTGATGAAAGCGCCAAGGGGCATGTGAGCGAGGACGGCGCGAGGCGAGACTATTCGTGCCTCTTTGGGCGTGGCGTGGCATGGCAGATCTCCCGCTCCAAGAGCTCATATGGTTGATGGAGATGCGCTGCGCCGCTCGTCGTCGTCATCTCTCGTCTCCGTGTTTGGTAATTAACCCTGGTGCACGCTGGGCGTTCATTGGTGCTCTGCGATCGCGCACGTGATCGCGAGATTGGTGGGCTATTTAATTAATCGGATGGTGTTTTGTTTCCATCATCTTCCACTTCCACTAGCTTCAATCGTCTCTAGTACCAACGTCTGGGAAAATAATTCGAGACGCCGTGATCACGACATGCGCATGGATTATGAATTTATGTTAAATAAATCTCTGTCTGGACGCAGCTCTCGCACCCGCGCCCGACGCACGCAACTCCCTATGCCCCGCGCCAAATCCTTCTCCGGAGGCAGCGTCCGTCCGAACGGTGCTCCGCGACTGCACCCGACGACCGCCCACATCACACCTGCGCCTGCCCGCATCGCGTGCCAGCGTTTGGAACCGCACCCATGTGCCCGCATGTGAAAGATGGCGGCGCCCCCGCAGCAATACCAGGCCTGCCGCGCCCATCCGCGCCCACACGTGAACCACAGCGGCAGCACCAGGCGGTTGCGGCAGGCAACTATCCACCAGCCGCCAACGCACATCGCAACATGTGCAACACCCAATCTACGTTTGAAACATAAACATAAAATATTTGCAACATACAATTGAAACGGATGAAACATTTGAAATATATTCTTAAAACATGCGTGTATAGCTATAGTAACATATGCAACATCCAGATCCACTTTTACAACATAAAGTCTGAAACCTTTAGAACACACGAAAATAAACACTTGAAACATACGTGTGCAGCCATAGCAAACATATGCAACATCCAGATGAAAACACCTAAACATGCGTCTGAAACACTTTGAACGTAGGTTTGAAACATGCGTATATTGTCATTGCAACATATGAAACATCCTATATCTACTTTTGCAATATCCAGATGAAACACTTATACATAAGTGCGACGGTCATAACCTAATTGGTAGGCAACTCCGGTAGCCAGCAAGCTCGGGGCAGGGGGACGGCGAGAGCAACGGTCCAGCGTACACCCCAGACGTAGCGCGCAGGCCTAAACCCCTGCCTCTCCTTCTGTGACGAGCGAGGTGGATGGGGGCATGGTGCGGGCGCAGAGCACCAGATGTGGCCGGCGCGGTGGCATAGAGGAAGGCGGGCAGGAGCGCGGCGGAGTGTGGTCGCGGAGCGCAGTCCCAGACTCGTGTCGTTGCGGCGATATACTTTTTAAGAAATTACGGTGCCTCAAGAAAAATAAATATAGGAGCGGATAAAAAAGCCTCGTGGACATCACAGCCCAACAATGGAGCCATCCGGAACGTGAGCATCCCCCCCCCCCCCCCCCCACCCCCCCCCCCCCCACCCCCCGGTTTCGGGTCTCGATTATTCCCATGGAAAAGCCTTTTTTTTTTACCCATTTAACTTTTTAACCTGATCGGTATAACTACTTTTAGCTGGTTGCCGCTGCCGGCTGTTGCTGTTTTCCTTTAGGTATTGTATATCTGCGTTTTGTGGCAACTTCACTACTGCAGCCTGCAGCGCTGATTTTTTTTTTTTTTTTTGTTTTTGCACCCTAAGCGATCTGGGGTGGCAATCTAATGGCATCACGTCAGCCACGAAAGGGCTAAATTAGACCTCTTTGATAGTTTAGGGAGGTAAATTGAACAAAAATACTTTTAATATTTTTTCTTGAAAAAATTATGCAACTAAAAATCATAATGTTTGGTTTAATCTTAGATAATTCATAGAAATATTATTTTACCTAAAAAAATTATGAAATTAGTTTTATACTTTTTTCTAAAATCATGCTCTATCTAATGGTGCCAAAATTAAAAACTGTTCTACCATTCTATGGACTTGGGTTTGTTTGTTTTTTTTTGCTAGAAGAGATCTCGTATATGTTATAGTTAGTCTACGTCGATGACCGTGATTGTGAAAAAGTTCTGAACTTCGGATGACTTTGATGACGACACAAGTATCATATAATGATGTAACAACATCATATTTGTTCCTGCTTAGGCCCGGTTTAGCACAAGTATAGGTAGAAACACGTCCCTAGGAAGATGCACAAATGGAGGACAAGTGCATCAAAATGAGCTAGTCTAACCAAGAGCATTTGCTAGCGAGAGTAGTCCATGTCACTTAGCCTTCAACTTAGTTTGGTTAGTCAACAATAGCTAATATAATAGATAACGAGATCATCTGCTAGCAAATAAACACAAAAGGAGTCTATAGAACATTTAAACAATTTCAATATAGGCACTAGAAGATAGAACATGATTTTTCAAAAATACAAAAATTGTTTGGTAAATTTCTAAGCTCAAATGGATCTTCTATGAGTTATTTAAGATTAGAATATATTTTAGGATTCTTATTGCATATAAATTTTCTAGAAAAAAAATCTTAGATAATTTTCCAAAGAAAATATTTATAGTCATATTTATCCCTTAAAGTATCAACAAAGTTCGATCTACCCCTAATAACATGGTAAAACCACTATCCAAAATCGTTTAGAATGCAAAATCAAACTGTATTAAAAGCCGGTTTTGTAAATGTGAGGAAAATTGGATTATTGCCAAAATTAATGGAGTTGAAGAACATTTTCCTACTCTCAAGTGATTGAGTTTCCGCGGCCCAGATTGTGTCGCGATTATCGTGTCTCTACGACCCAACAAATTTAGCTGGGCCGAAACGCGTCGTCCTCAACCAAACTTGAGTGAGATGGGCCAGCCCGTAGCGGGCTGCTGTTCATCTGTCGGTACAGTGTCCCACCTTCACTCCTTTGACCACCAACTCCGGCGGCGCCGTACGTCGCAGCCGCACGCCACCCAGAAATACCTACATGGGGCGGACGGCGCGCTCCCGGCCTCCGGCCACCGAGCCGCCTCTGGCGGTCACCGGCCTTCGCTCCACCAAAATCTCCTTCCGCTCCCGTAAGATCGTCAAGACACCATCCGCGAAAACGAAACCTTGGGCCACGACCGCCCTGGCACCACCGGCTCCGGCGCCTCCAGTGCTGCCCGCGCTGTCCACCCCGGGAGAGCTCGCAGCGGCTCTGCGCCACCTCCAAACCGCGGACCCCCTCCTCGCCGCGGTCATTGCCTCCACTGAGGCCCCCACCTTTGCCGCCACTCCCTCCCTCCCCGCGTTCCACTCCCTCGCGCGCTCCATCCTCTACCAGCAGCTCGCGACCTCCGCTGCAGACGCCATCTACGCTCGCTTCCTCGCGCTCCTCCCCTCTGCTTCGGCGGCGGTCACACCCGTAGCCGCTGACGCGGTCACACCTGCCGCCGTCCTTGCCCTCGCCGCCGCCGACCTGCGTACCATCGGCGTCTCCAGCCGCAAGGCATCCTACGTCCACGACCTCGCGGCCAGATTCGCAGCCGGGGAGCTGTCCGACTCCGCCGTCGCCGCGATGGATGAGGCTGCGCTCCTCGCGGAGCTCACCAAGGTCAGAGGCGTCGGCGAGTGGACTGTCCACATGTTCATGATCTTCTCGCTGCACCGCCCCGACGTGCTGCCGTGCGGCGACCTCGGCGTGCGCAAGGGCGTACAGGAGCTGTACAAGCTCAAGGCACTCCCCAATCCGGAGGAGATGGCAGCATTGTGCGACCGGTGGAGGCCGTACCGGTCAGTCGGCGCGTGGTACATGTGGCGCCTCATGGAGAGCAAGGGCGCTGCAGCCAAGAAGAAGAATAAGGGTAATGCGAGTTCTTAGCTAGGTATGTACATGTATGTGATGGTCTTATGTATTAGTTCTCCCAAAACTGTTAAATTTAGATGATTCTGGGGTAGGTGATGGTGTGTCAGATTTATGACACTGTCTATGTTCACATCAGAGTCCTTGCAGAGTTACAACTGAAGTTGATTAGTTCCAGTGTCAAATGCTATTATGTTGTAAGCTTGTGATTTTATTAGGTATTCATAATTGATGCAACTATATGTGGAGCATAAGTTAATCGTTTCCTATCCTGAATATTAGAAGAAGGATGATTTTGTGGTTGGAAATGATAGTTTCTTCCTTTCAAGTATGTCGTTCCATATCATTATTCAGTCATGACTTGATTGTACATCTTAGAGCATAGATGTGAAATAGTTGGAATAAAGTTTTTGTCCGGACCAATCTGTGTTGCTGCTCTCGATTCTACTGTTACACCATCTCGATTCTACTTTATGCATAGAGGATTCTTTAACAGTGACTTATGGTGGCTCAAACATACGTGATTCTAGCATTTGGTTCTTTGCGTTGTTCGTGAGCACAATCTAATGACCTCTCTTTTTGAGCCCGATGCTAAAAAACAATGGCCAGCTAAAGCAAAATTTGGTGGCAACAAAATGCTACAAGGCAATATTTTTTTAGTTTCCATAAATACATGAGTTTACATCATCCATAACTTAGTTCAAGGGGACAACGAATACATGTGGTTTATGAATGTACACTAGCTCCTACGGTTAGATTGATCTCCACCAGTTGGTCTAACAGTTAATTGGGCCCTTGATCCGCGTCCTGATCGGGGGTGCCCAGCCGTCCTCCTGGCTAATGGGCCCTCGTCGCGCAGCGCTATAAAGAGGAAGGTGGGGGCCGGGGCGCAAGGTACGAGGTTCACCGCAGCCGCCAGCGCCCCACCGAGGTTCCTAACCCTAGTCCGATCTAGAGGGCGCGCTGTGAGCGACGGGATGCTCTACCGCCTTCACCGTCGCCACTGGACTGCGCCTGCACTGCTGCCACTTTCGACACCCTAGCGGGCGCGTTAAGCTATCTCTACTCCGACACTTGAGGCCACGTCGCTGCGGCGCCATGGCTGCGGTGTTGCTTGGTGAGGTACATCATCAAGTTCTTTTGTCTAAATTGAGTTTTACCCACTGATCTATGCCTAGATGATCCTATAAATCCTATCAATGGTATTAAAGCAAGGTTCCGAGTGTGTAGACCTAGATCGGGGTAGAAACGTGAAAATAAATTAGAAGGAGCTCAAAGATTTTCAAGTTTTTCCCAAACCCTAACCCTAGATCACAGAACGGAGAGGAGGAAGGGACCTACCTGGGTTCTTTTCCCGCCGTTGCGACCGCTGTCGCGCGGGAAGAAGAACCCGCCGCCGCCTCGCCGACACGTGGGGAAGACGGCTGAGCCACGCTCGTTGCTGTGCGCGTGAGCCCCGGCCGAGGGCACCACTAAAGCCCGCTCGACGGCGGCGCGCTCACCCTCGGGCGAACGCGCGCGGCGGCGAGGGGGCCTGCGGCGGCGCCAGCCTTCTCTTCTCGGCAACCTTGGGTCGCCGTCGCTGCTATGCTACGCGTTGAGCACTGAGGAGAGGAGAGGGAGGGAGAACGAATGAACTAGGGTTTGGGGGAGCGGCTGCCGCCGGGGGATTTTGATCCACCGAGATCGCCGCCCGGCCATTGGATCGCGATTGACGGCCGACGTTGATCGGGCCGGCTTTCAGCCCAGGCGGGGAAGCAGAATCCCGGCCTAGGCCGAGGTTGCGGCCTAGGCGCGAGAGAGCGGGCGCGCGCCGTGTTTAGCCGGCCGCTTGGCCAAGGTACGTCGCTGGGCCATGCACGCGGGCGCGCTGACGAGATGGGCCGCGGGCCGGAAATTTCTTGGTTTGGCCAAATGAACAGTAAAAGATAGGTTTTTGGTTTTATCTTTTTTCATAAGCACATTTTGATGAATTTTGTCAAGTTTTGATGATAAATCTCTGTCAAAATTTGAACCAACGGGATATTTTTTTCAGAGAGTAGATGAGTACAGTAAAATGCTTCTGAAAAAAATTGGATAAATTATTTTTTCATGTTTCCGCTGCAAAGTTTAATGTTTATTATCTTCTAATTAAATTCGAACCAACGGGAGAATTTAATTTGTAGAGCAGTTAATTTTGGTTCAGTAAATTATTATTATGTTTATCCTCTAATTTAAATTAGAGGAGTAGTCTAATTTGTTTTAAGTTAAATTATGGTATTGTTATTTTCTGACCAACGTTGATGATAACAATATTATGATTTTATTTATGAGTTTAAGTTTGAAGTTTAAATCTCTGATAAATTTTACACCAATATGGTCAATTTTTCAGAGAGTAGATAAAGACCATGAAATGCTCCTGAACTAATAGAATGTATTTTATTATCGTGTTTCGCTGCAACGATGTTGATTATCTTCTAATTAAATTCGAACCAACGGAAGAATTTAATTTTGAAGAGTAGTTATATGTCTTTCAAGTTAATTTATGAGTTTTATGCATTAATTCTATTTTCTGCCCAACGGTGATGTAGAATTGATGCAAAAGCATCTTATAAATTTTATTTTTTAACCGACGAGATCACCCGGCTGCATGCCAATGGGCTGCAATGCTGGGGTATGTGAATTAAAAGGCTTGAGTCAAGCCAGTTCAGGATAGTTTTTTTTTGTTAGTTTACTAATTTTCTAATTAAATTAGAACCAACGAAAAGATTTAATTGAAAAATGAAGTATAAGTGAATGTTTTAGTCATCATGACTAAATTTTTTGTTATAGTAATTTGTATATAGATTTATTCCGCATGTGGAGAAGTTTGGCATAATTCTTATGCTAGTCAATCATGTATGACGGGAGAAGTTTTGTGATGACTCATATGTTTTTGTATCCCGCTTAGCGAGAGAAGTTTGGGTAGCTCTTATGCTATCCTAGTATTGACCATGGCACAATAGAAATGCACCGTCATGGTCAATACTAATCAAAGAACAAGAAAAAGATGCAAGCGTGACTTGCAAAAGTACAGTTAATAAAAGACATCGTCGAGTTCTTGAAGTAAAATAAGGAAAGTGTACTCCTATACGGATCAAGAAATAACTTTATTTGTATGGCATAATCATGTGAATGAAGTAAGTCATAAGTGTCTCCTCGTTCACAGTTTTCTGAATAGTTCTCGAAATTATAGCAGTATAGTTCATGCCATATTTTGAGAGGAAGAATTGTGAGATGAATTAAGAGTAAGAATTAAGATCAATTAAGAAACTACTCTTCATTAAAAGTGAGATAAAGATGTTGATGAATGCGTACTCTTCATTAAGAGTGAGATACAGATTTTGTAAGAAACCGAGTGAGATACCCTGAAGCAGAGAAACAACCAAATTCCTGGATTTTTAAAGTTTCGAGAGGAAGATAGTATAGTCACCATCAAAGATATTAAAACGGTGCTTAAAGCACCATATAGGATTTTAACAGATTGAACCCAAATAAGAAATTGAAAGATACGCTATCTAATAACCTCTCTTTTTTAGCACAATCTTTGCGTTGTCTCTGCGCATTTGGTTCTTTGCGTTGTTCGTGAGCACAATCTAATGACCTCTCTTTTTGAGCCCGATGCTAAAAAACAGTGGCCAGCTAAAGCAAAATTTGGTGGCAACAAAATGCTACAAGGCAATATTTTTTTTGTTTCCATAAATACATGAGTTTACATCATCCATAACATAGTTCAAGGGGACAACGAATACATGTGGTTTATGAATGTATACTAGATCCTACTGTTAGATTGATCTCCACCGGTTGGTATAACAGTCAATTGGGCCCTTGATCCGCGTCCTGATCGGGGGTGCCCGGCCGTCCTCCTGGCTAATGGGCCCCCGTCGTGCAGCGCTATAAAGAGGAAGGTGGGGGCCGGGGCGCAAGGTACGAGGTTCACCGTAGCCGCCAGCGCCCCACCGAGGTTCCTAACCTAGTCCGATCTAAAGGGCGCGCTGTGAGCGACGGAAAGCTCCACCGCCTTCACCGTCGCCACTGGACCGTGCCTGCACTGCTGCCACTTTCGACACCCTAGCGGGCGCGTTAAGCTACCTCTACTCCGACACTCGAGGCTACGTCGCTGCGGCGCCATGGCCGCGACGCTGCTTGGTGAGGTACATCAGCAAGTTCTTTTGTATAAGTTGAGTTTTACCCACTGATCTATGCCTAGATGATCCTATAAATGCTATCACCTGCAACCACAGGTAGACATAGACTTGCTCATAACCTATACTATATACATGTACACACTGTTTCATCATTTTATTCTCCAACCAGAGCTGGATTCCTTTGCTTCCTTCTAGAACCTAGGTCCACCTTAGATTCGTAGAGCTTTGTTTTCTACCTCCTTGAGCCTCCAACATTTTAACCTGAAAGCAAAAGTCAATATGCACACCGTAAGTTTCTATGAATTGTAAACATTAATTCTGCTTTGTACATGTGATATCTGCTTGTACTGATTTCGTTTGCAGCTGCTTCTACAGCTGTTGTAAAGACCTGCCTACCAGAAATCACCCACTTGAAAATAAAACAACAGAAAAGGACAATAAAGGAAGCAAAGAACTACCCAAAGCTTGCCTACTCACACTGCTAAAAAGCGCCATGGAGATGCCCTTTTGCATAAGCTGTGACTTTCAGAGTAATATGAGAACTGCATGTCGGGTGCAAGCTGAGTGTAAGGTACTAAGGTCCAAACTTTTCTATTGGAAGTAGGAGATTTTTGTCATAGTACTAGGATTGCAGCCCACATAATTAGTGGCCATTAGTGGACAAACACCGAGCAATTAGACCCAGATTCTCTTTCTGAGTACGAAAGGAAAGGATGTCTGCAGTTTGGCCTATACAATGTTGATGCGATCACCCATGCATGGAACAGCTAAAGAACATAAAATACTCAGATGCTCGAGTGTGTGAATTCTTGAGACATCGATGACATAGCTATGCATGTTGAGTTATTCCTAAAAAAATATGGTATGGTGACTGAATTATGCTTAGCTCGCTCGAGGCCTGCTTCTTGTGACTATCACCAACTAGCATGCATATAGTTAACCAAAAGCTTATGAATACAGAACGAAGCTCTTATGTTATTTGTTTCCAGTTTGCTTTCGAAGTGTCATGGACTTTACCTCGGGTCCAGAATCCCTGTGTCTTGTACTGGGGGTACGGCACGTGGCCTGACTCTATCATCTTGACGTCGTAGTCAAGATCTTCATAGTGGCAGCGCACCTCCTCAGCAGATTTGATGCCTCCCATGGCGCTGGATACCTTGTCCCACCGGTTGGGTGTGCCCTCGCCATAGTAGGCGAGTGCCTGTTCAAACATTTTGTTCTCTTTCGGGCTCCACTTTGACATGGAGTTGGGAGAGGAGCTCCGCGAGGCAGACATATTTGAAGTATCCTTGTTGAGATACTAACCTCTGTTGGTGCTAAGGCTTACTGTATCTAGTGTCTAGACTAAAGTATTTTGCTCTTCAGAAGCTCTTATGGTGTAGTATCTCTTGTCACAAGGTCTGCTATTTATAGGCCCTGGGGCTGCCTGCTGTGTGCGCGTGTGTGAGCTGTAAGTTGCATGGAATCCCAATTGTGGGTTAAAGGTGGCTGAGGAGAATAAGACTGGCTGGTTTCAGGGCCAAGGGACATGGAGACTATGTGATCTACTAAATTCAAAGAGTAGAATCTCTATGTTTTAAAACCTCTTAAGATTTTTGTGTTGAGATGACTGGTGGTGCATGATGCTGGATATGGTATCAGAGAAAGAGCTCTTCGTGTCCCAAGCTTAGGGCCATAGCACCTGTGCGTTTCATCTGTTGTTAAAGTTAATTTCCTGATGTTTGGATGACTTTGTACACACACTTCGTCACCCTTTCTAACACATCAAGCTTGTGGCTGAACTTGCAGGTGCTTAGATCTCACAAGTCACAAGTAGGGGGCATTCTGCTTCAAAAAAAGGAATAGCTTTAGATTCTGGTCCGCCTGTGTTTTTTCACAAAACCGAGATGGAGCTGAGCTGATCTGGAGTTCTGTACACCCCATTTCAGCAGCACACTGAATCTAACAATGCCAATGGTTTATTTTGCGTGCATGTTGCTGCTCTCTAATGCACAAGCACTGATCATTTCAGCCCCCTGAGGAAATACAACGGCTGTCGTCCAAACTCACTTTATGACTCTGCAGACATGGAGTGCCTCCTTTTTACTGCAAAAAAAAAGGACTTTGCATGCCAACATATCACCTCATCTCTGGCATATTAGCATGGTAACATTAGTCCTTTTGAGATGGCAATGCAATATCCTGTGTTCGAGCATGCACACAAGCTTGCATTCATGCACGAAAGACAATAGGGGTGATGAAACATTCTCTGTATCAGTGATATAGTGATAACTCCTATATATGGCTCAAGTTCTGATCAAACATATACTTTCCATCGGCAAGAACAGTGGGCATTATGAATAGGCAGACAGGAGTGAGGGTAAGATCAGGGCAAGTAATCAAATTAAATGTAATGCCATTGTATCCAGCAGCTGTTTTGTACTTGCAGAGACCTATAAAGGCATGGTGTTGTCTGCTGTGGATGAATGCACTTATAATGGAGCAAAGTTACAAGGTTGCCTTGCTGTGTAAGTAGTGACTGCTGAATCCCTTAGTGACTAGACTAGACGTATTTGTTTGCCTTGTTAGAGTAATCTACTGCTTCCTCGTGTGAACACACAGCAAGGAAAAGACGGCGCCGAAAATGCTCTCTGCTGTGATATTGTAGCCGCTGTAGGTGCAGGCGCCGAATGGCTCACCTGCAGCACTGTAGCCACATGCAGAGGCCGGTGCAGAGTCAGCCCTGCTGTGTTATCTAGTTATTGTTACAGCATGTGCGCTGTACTAGCAATAGATGGATAGAGTTGTATAAATAGACATACACGGCAACTCAGTAAAGAGAGTTCAGATTTGCCATCTCCCATACAGGGCTTCGGCCAACGCTGGTGTCTTGTATTGTGTGTGTATGCTCTGTTCTCCCTCTCCTTCAACCTCTAGCCATAGTGTGTGGGGACGAACAACGCTTGTTCGTGGTCGGCTTAGCTAGTGGGTGCTCGACAACACTAGTGGGTGCTCGGCAAGACCGGTGAGTGGTTCACTTACCTGAGCCGGTGATCCTGTGGGCTAACAAGTGGTATCAGAGCCATACAAGCGCCGTCGCCAGACTAACCGCTGGCGATGACGGACGGTTCGGAGATGGGCGACAGCAGTGGCACTACTGTGGCTGCCCAGCCACGACCGGAGGTCGTTGTTCGCACGGTGCGGGAGGTCAGCGGCACCAGTTGACCGACGCTGACTCGCACCAACTATGGAAAGTGGTCGGTGACCATGAAGGTCAAGTTCTAGAATGTTGTTGACAAGAGCACCGACAATGAAGAAGATGACATGTCAGTGTTGGAGGCTATCATCGCTACTGTACCGACGGAGTACAGGGAGCCGTTGGGGGCGAAGAGCTCAGCTAAGGAGGCGTGGGAGGCTATTGCGGCGATGCGCGTCGGTTCCGACCGCGCAAAAAAGGCGATGGCCCAGCTTCTAAAGTAGGAGTACGCTAACCTCAAGTTCAAGGATGGTAAAATGGTGGAGGACTTCTCCCTCCGCCTGCAAACGCTCATCAACAAGCTGAAGAGCCACGGCGTCACCATCGACAAAGAGGAGGCGGTCTCCAAGTACCTCCACTTCGTACCGGCAAAGTACATCCAGATCGCTCTCTCCATAGAGACGATGCTGGACTTGTCCACCCTCACCATTGAGGATGTGATAGGTCGTCTGTGGGTGGTGGACGAGCGCCTGGAGCAGGCGACAGCAACGAAGGACAACGGCAAACTGCTGCTGACGGAACAGGAGTGGGCTGCTCGGAGGAACTCCGGGAAGGCAGCCTCCTCCAACCGCGGTGGCGATGGCAAGCGCCGCAGCAAGGCTTCTTCGGAGAAGAAGAAGCAGGTCGACCCCAATGCCTGTCGGCGCTACGGGAAGATGGGCCATTGGGTACGGGAGTGCCTAAATCGCAAGTAGAAGAAGAAAGCTGAGGCTCATCTAGCGCAAGCTGATGATGAGGATGAGGCCACTATCCTGATGGCGATGTTCTGTGCACTACACGACGTTGAGGCCGAGGAGAAGGAAGAGGCGACGATGGTAGAAGGACCTGGGAAGGCCTTGAAGACTGTCAACCTCGACGAACCATGCTCCCAAGTCCACCTCGGACGCGTGGGCGCCGACCAGGAGTAGCGGTGGTATCTGGACTCTGGTGCCAGCAACCACATGACGGGCTCCAAGGCATCCTTCTCCGAGCTTGACGATGATGTTATCGGCACGGTGAAGTTTGGTGACGGCTCCATGGTGGCTATCCAAGGGCACGACACCATCATCTTCAGGTGCCAGAACGGGGAGCACCACGCGCTAACAGATGTGTATTACATCCCGCAGCTGCATTCCAGCATTGGTCAGCTGTATGAGCGTGGTAGCGAGGTACTGATCAAGGACGGAGTCCTTAGGATTAGGGACCAGGAGCAGTGACTTCTCGCCAAGGTGAAGAGGTCCCTGAACCAGTTGTATCTGCTCGACCTGAAGGTAGAGCAGCCGGTGTGCCTGGCAGCAAGGCACACCGAGGAACCGTGGATGTGGCATGACTAGTTCGGACATCTCAGCTTCGACGCGCTTGGTCAGCTAGAGAAGATGGTCCGAGGGCTACCCCACATCAAGCATGGAGGTGAGCTATGTGACAGCTGCCTGGCCGAGAAGCAAAGGAGGCTACCATTCCCAAAGGCGGCCAAGCATCGTGCGAAGGACGCTCTCGAGCTCATCCACGGTGACCTCTACGGGCTGATCATGCCTGCTACAAATGGTGGTCGGCGGTACTTCCTTCTACTCGTGGATGATTGCAGTCGCTACATGTGGCTGCAACTCCTGACAAGCAAGGACGAAGCGGCAGCGGCAATCAAGAAGTTCAAGATGCGCGCGGAGGCCAAGAGCGGCAAGAAGCTCCACGTGCTGAGGACTGATCACGGCGGCGAATTCACTTCAGTGGAGTTCGCTCCGTACTGTGTGGATCAGGGTGTGGCGCGACACCACACCGCGCTGTACTCACCACAACAGAATGGCGTGGTGGAGAGGCAGAACTAGACCGTGGTCGGCATGGCCCGATCCATGATGAAGGCCAAAGGCATGCCGGCAAGGTTCTGGGGTGAGGCGGTGACCACAGTGGTGTTCATCCTCAACCGCGCTCCGACCAAGGCCCTGACGGGCAAGATGCCGTTCAAAGCTTGGTATGAGAGCAAGCCGAGCATGTCCTTCCTCCGAACATTCGGTTGCATCGACCACGTCAGGAAGACAAAGCCGAACCTCACCAAGCTGGAGGATAGGAGCACACCCATGGTGTTCCTAGGCTATGCAGAGGGTACCAAGGTGTACTGGCTCTATGACCCACGTGGAGACAAGGTGCTTGTCTCGCGCGACGTCGTGTTCGACGAGAAGGCGGCTTGGGACTGGACCAGTCCAAACACAGGGGAAGCTGGCGGCTTCACCAGCACCTTTGTCGCCGAGCACTTGGTCATCCACGGTGGTGGAGATGTTGGGGAAGAGGTGCTGAGCACTCCGAGAGGGGTGCCAAGCACTCCAGCGGCAGAGCCTAGCTCTCCTGGGGCAGTGCAGAGCACTTTGGGAGGGATGCCGAGTACTCCGGGAGGAGTGCCGAGCACGCCAGGAGTGGCATCAGAAGGTTCTATAGTGGTGGCAACCACTATAGGACGGGTGCCGAGCACTCCCGTAGCGGAGCTAAGAGGTCTTGCAGTGGTACGAACTACTCCAAGACTGAGGCTGAACACTCCTATGGTGGTGCCGAGCACTGCAGGGGTAGTGACGAGCTGTCTAGAAGTAGTGCCGAGCACTGCAACCACTGAGCACTCTAGGTGTTGTGCCAAGCACTCCGGTGGAATAGGGAATTACATCAACGCCGATTGAGTTCGCCTCACCTCCAAGTGACATCATTGAGTTCGTGGATGCCTTCAACGAAGGTAAGGAGGTGTGGTTCCATAGGGTGGACGACATCGTCGGTGGTATAGGACCCTTAGGGCTGGCTGGTTGGCTGCTCAATGATGCAGAGCTGCTGCTCGTCAGTGAAGAGGAACCACCCATGTTCGCGCTGGCCGAGCGCAATGGAAACTGGCGATGGGCGATGCTGGAGGAGATGAAGGCGATCGAGGAAAACGAGACATGGCAGCTCATCGATCCACCTCCAGGATGCCGTCCGATCAGCCTAAAGTGGGTGTACAAGGTCAAGCGGGATGAGCTCGGCGCCATTGTCAAGCACAAGGCGCGCCTCGTCGCCTGAGGCTTTGTTCAGCGTGAGGGCATAGACTTCAAGGAGGTCTTTGCGCCAGTAGCGCACAGGGAGTCGGTCCGTTTGCTACTAGCTTTGGCAGCAGCAAAGAACTGGCGTGTCCATCACTTGGACGTTAAATCAGCCTTCCTCAATGGTGAGCTGGCAGAGACAGTCTTTGTCAGGCAACCTCTAGGTTTCACCATCAAGGGAGAGGAGCACAGGGTGCTCCGACTGTGCAAGGTGCTCTACGGGCTGTGGCAGGCCCCACGAGCATGGAACGCCAAGCTTGACGCCACGCTGGGCGAGCTTGGGTTTCAATGGTGCGCAATCGAGCACACGCTCTACACATGGCGATGGGGGAAGGAGGAGCTTGTCGTCGGCGTGTATATGGACGACTTGATCGTCACCGGCGTGCGCATGGAGGACATCAATGGCTTCAAGAGCGAGATGGCGGCTCGTTTTCGAATGAGCGATCTCGGCGCACTCTCCTACTCCTCGGCATTGAGGTGAGATAGGGGAAGGAGGAACTCATGCTCGGTCAGAGCGCGTATGCCTCCAAGCTGTTGGAGCGGAGTGGCATGGCTGAGTGCAAGCCATGCGTAACTCCGATGGAGGAGCGGCTGAAGCTGACGAAGGCCAGCACCACAGCGAAGGTGGATGCAACACTCTACCAGAGCATTGTCGATGGTCTATGCTACCTAGTCCATATGAGGCCAAACATTGCATTCACCGTGGGCTACGTCAGTCGCTTCATGGAGGATCCCAGAGAGGATCACTAGGCTGCAGTGAAGCGGCTACTACGCTACGTCAAAGGGATGGTGGATCATGGGATCATCTTCCCAAAGACCAGCGGGAGTAGGCTGTAGCTCACTGTGTTCAGCGATGCAGACATGGCGGGAGACATCGACGGACGACGGAGCACCTCTGGTGTGCTTGTCTTCCTCGGATCAGCCCTAATTTCATGGCTGTCGCTGAAACAGAAGGTGGTGACGCTATCTACGTGCGAGGCAGAGTACGTAGCAGTGGCCATAGCGGCGTGCCAAGTTGTGTGGCTACGTCGGCTGCTGGGCAAGCTGATCAGCGTGGAAACTCACCCACCAGCACTGATGGTGGACAACCAGCAAGTCATAGCCCTCGTGAAGAATCCGGTTCTACATAATCGGAGCAAACACATCGATGTGAAATTCCACTTCCTCAGGGACTGTGTCGATGGAGGGCAAATCGTCATCGAGTTCATCGATACTAGTCGGCAACTCACGGACATCCTCACCAAGCCGCTTGGACGCCTTCGACTCACGGAGCTGAAGGAGATGATCAGCATGGATGGGGTACAAGGGATAGCAGTAGGATTAGGGGAAGATTGTTAGAATACTCTACTACTTCCTTATGTGAACACACAGCAAGGGGAAGGCAGCGCCAAAAAGGCTCCCTACTGTGATACTGTAGCCACTGCAGGTGCTGGCGCCGAATGGCTCACCTGCAGCACTGTAGCCACATGCAGAGGTCGGCGCAGAGTTAGCCCTGCTGTGTTATCTAGTTACTATTACAGCATGTGCGCTGTACTAGGACTAGATGGATAGAGTTGTATAAATAGACATACACGGCAACTCAGTAAAGAGAGTTTAGATTTGCCATCTCCCATACAGGGCTTTGGCCAATGCTGGTATCTTGTACTGCGTGTGTATGCTCTGTTCTCCCTCTTCTTCAACCTCTAGCCATAGTGTGTGGGGACGGACAATGCTTGTTCATGGTCGGCTTAGCTAGTGGGTGCTCGGCAACACTAGCGGGTGCTCGGCAAGACCAGTGAGTGGTTCACTCACCTGAGCCAATGATCCTGTGGGCTAACATGCCTCTCCTTAAGTGACAGGTCGATCAATCACATATCCAAAGGCTAAACAAGATTGCAGTGTTGTCTTTTGTCTTCTTCATCAAGGTAGATTGTCTGTAAAGGGGTTTAACTTTTGAGTGGTGAATTAAAGGAAATCCAAAGCCTACCCTTTTGTACACATGAAATGAACTTATCCAGGTTGTATCCTTGCCCCATGCATGATGAGAGATTGGAAGAATATATGCCAAGCAAGGCTTGTTAAGTCCCTTTTGGACTGAAGAATACATTTCACCTGTTGCCAGGGCCTTGGAAGAGGGAATTGCATATGTTCTCTATGGTCCATGCCAAAGCTACCCTTATGATTCTGAGACTGCACTTGTACAGCAAGGTACTTGTTGCATGATAAAACTCAGGTCAGTAAATATTTGTTAGGTCCTTGCAGATGCTTGCAAGATGCTAGTGTTGTAGCATGGAGGACCATTGTCTTTAGTGTCTGAAATATGAGACTAGCATGCAGGTCGATGTCTGAGCACATAGCTCGGAAGATGTGCGTATCAGCCAATAGGCTATGTGACTGTGCCTGCATGATGCCCTGAAGGACGTGCTTCCTGAAAAGTCAGAACTGCAAAGGTGCACAAACCAAACCTCTGATTGAATGCTTCCATGGCTCATAGTTCCTAGATTCTTGTCTTTATCTGTTAGCCATTGTTTACCATTGTCCATTCATGTATCAGCTTTGATGCATCTGATCACAATGATCTCAGCTTGTTGTAGCATCATCTTGACCATTGTCCATTTGAAAGGTCCTTGTTTAGTTTTGGTAATTAAGTGACAACCTAGGTGTACTAATATGTGTTTAAGTGTAATACACAGGTGAATTAGTCTACAGGTACATGTGTTTGAGCAACTCATGCCATAACAGTGAAGATGGCTTAGATTTGTTGCAAGGCTCACACATGTGATGAAGGAGCTCATTGCATATGAGACATGACATTGAGTCATGTGACTAAGGTGGAGATGATCAAGACAAGACTTGGCTTGATTGACCGGTTGCAAGCATGAAGGGCAAGTTGGAGGCTTTGGAGCGATGGACCGCGTGGCGGTGAAGCTTGAGCAAGACTTGGCGCCGATGGATGAAGGCAACGATGAAAAGCAAGTGAGGTCAAGATCGATGAATCAATACGGTCACATGATGATATGAAGTGGATCATTTGATTTGGTGATTGGTTGGTGCATGTGTTGCATCAATGATGGATGAGATGGAATGGAATGTGTAAGGCAAAGGTATATTTGTAGGGCATTTCATTTCACCGGTCAAAGGTTGTGTAGAGAAGTGTATGACCGGGTTTTGGATAGATGGTCGTACTATTACGAGGAGCAAACTTGTTTGCATATCGGTTATCTAGTGCCACTTGAGCGATCTAACTTTGCATACGTGTTAGGATCGAGTGGCATTGAGAAAAGAATGCTAATCCTTTAGAAAAAATGATTGTGAAAAGCTAACACACGAACACAAGGTGGTGATCACTTAGTGGTGTTAGCACATTTACAAAGGAGAAGTCAAAAGGTGAAGAAAGGAGGCAAAACTAGGCTTGGGTGCTGCCCTAGGGGCACCACCACCCCCTGTCCGGTGCACCTCCACCCTAGTGGCGGTGACTGGCTGGTCGAGGCTAGGAGCAGGGGTTGGAGCTGGCACCGCCGTACCTTGTCCGGTGGCACCGCCACCCCTAGGGCGGTGCCCACCTGGACTTGGTTTCGAGCAACAGAAGGGATGTCACCGGATGTGATGGTGTACACCGCCATATGCAGGGCAGTGCACCGCCAGGTGTTGTCCGGTGGCACTGCCACATTTTCCCGAGGGTCGTGAGTTCAGTGTTGAGGCGAGGGGGTCACCGCCATGGTGATGGTGGTGCACCGCCCTATTTTTCCAAAAAGAAGAATTTTTGGGGTGTTGGCCAGGGTGGCACTGCCATCCCCTGTCCGGTGCCACAGCCGCCTGTTCAGTGACCACGGCTAGTCAAACTAGCCGTTGGATTCGACCGTTGGTGGGCACCACCACCCCATGTCTGGTGGCCGCACCGTCGTGTTCGGTGCCCTCGCAGAAAGTACAGTTTTGCTCCAATGGCTCTATTTGGCTTTGGGGCTATAAATAGAGGTGGAACTCAGGCATTTGGCTGGTTGAGCACCTTGGGGATGTGCTGCCCTTATGTGTGCTTGGTTTGAGAAGCCTCTAACTCACTTGTGTTTGCAAGAAGTGTGAATCCATTGACGATGAGTGATTCTAGTGCGTTGCATTGTGAGATTGCATCGAGTGGCACTAGGTGATCGAGTTGCAAGCCGGTGGTGCTTGTTACTCTTAGAGGTTGCCACCTCCTAGACGGATTGGTGGTGGTCTCCGTCGAAGCACGCAAAGAAGATTGTGCGGTGCTCCGGAGAAGTGATTGTGAGGGGGATTGTGCTCACCCTACGGGAGCCGCGAAGAGCAACTCTAGTAGAGCGAGACGCGAATGGCGACAAGTGGTCCAGCTGGGTCAAGTGCTAGAGCTTGTGGTAAGCACTTCACGTGGGAGAGTGTGACTTGCGGGTCACTACTAGCAAGAGGACCGGCGACAACCTTGGAGCTTGTCTCAACGGGGACTAGCGTGTTGGCAAGCACGTGAACCTCGGGATAAAACCACCGTGCCATCCTTGTCTTCCCGTTGGTTTGTAATTCCCTAACACAAGCTTGTAATTACTTTCATATTCATTGTGCTTGTGTAGTTACTCTTATAATTAGTTAGCTTGTATAGCGTGCTAATTACCTTCTTGCTTGTGTACCATAGAAGTAGCTCCCTTGCGTGATTAATTTGGTTTGAGTAACCTTATTAGTCACATTGCTTAGTTTGTGTAGCTAAGTAATTTGAGCTCTCTAATTTGGCTTATGTAGTCTTGTTATTGAGCATTGCTAGTGAGTTAGGTTTTATGCGCTTTGCATCACTAGATTGTGTAGGTGCTCCCCGGTTTGGTTGAAATACTAGTTGCATAGATTTGTGTGACCTTGTAAGCTAGAATTGGTTAGGTGAGCACTAGCTAGCTCGACACCTTTGTTGCCTATTTAGGATCTTTATAAGGTGTTTGAGAACTTAGATAGAGGGATGATGTGGTCTTGGCTAGACCGATATTTATAATTCCGTATTTATCTCGGTTAGCCGGCGCGATTATTTTTAGAAAGGACTATTCACCCCCTTTAATCCGCCGTCTCCACTCTACACCATTGTCATATCAACTTCATGCATGGTTGAAAAACTAGTTATCAAAATGCTGTCACTTCAAACACAGATTCACGTGTAATTTGAAATTTTAATTTATATATTACTTGATGCATAATTCACTGGAGAATGGAGGATAACAGGATTTGGCCTAAGAACATCCATCCTTTTCACCGTGTATCTCTTTGCAATCTCAGCCATCCGATGTACAATCCATAGAACATATTCCTAAGGAGATAAGCAGCCGGTGCACGCCCCTTGGGGACCAAAGGAATATATCTATGTGGGTATATGTAACTTTTCATCTCCAATGATTCTGGAAAGGGAATTGACTACATTCCAATCTTGTTCCCGGCTTGTTCATGGAATTCGCACTGTCCCACACAATAAGATTTGATTTACTGCCACTTGATCTGTCCAAAGGCTACCATTTCTTCGTTCAGATGAATGGGCTTGGAAGGTTTGCATCCATCGGATGTGTTGGAGCAGCAAGTTGCAGTTTTGATTCGTGCAGCGTGCATCGAGCCATCAGGAGATCTCTACCTCGGAGTCATATCTGCACAAAGCCGTCGGAAAGATGCAGGATTCCCACTGATATTTTGAACCATCCAGGCAAGGCTTCAGGAAGATGCTAGGTAGTGAAATGGAGACTTCTTTCAAGCGCTTTGCTAGCGTTTCTGAATATATTTTAGGGTAGTGTATGAGCCTGCAGCTTTGTATGGGCTGTTTCCAAAGATAGATTGTGACTTGAGATACTTCAAATCTTTAATCTTTATTTGTGTTTGCCTCTTGCCCTGTGAAATTGGAGATTCTGGATTGAGTATTCTGTGTTGTTTTCAACTGGAAAGGGAGTATATATTGTGTTGAAATTAGTAATATTATTGCCTTGTTGGGTTTTAAAAGAAGAATATATTATTCTGTAGCTTTTTGTGTACAGAGTTGTCTTGATTGGTTCTTGCAATTCTACTGACGTTCAAGTTCAGGGTACGCACCACCAGTGAGTTATACGGTCAGCTTGTCTCCTACTTAAAAGTTAAAACAATTGTTTAAGCACTACAACAATAACGGCTTTTGCAGTGACTGTGAGCCATCGCTCACTGCTTATATTCTCTTAGAGCTGAGCCATCATTAGTTCGTATCTGGCCAGCGGCTTGATGCTATCACCATGTAGCTCGGATTCAGTGGCCGCCTCTGCATCAGCCTGATTCCAAATCTTGAACGCAAAAAGGTTGGATCAGATTCTACTCTGATCGACAAGTCGACGAGTGCGAATCCAGGCGGTCTCTGCTAGGGATCAGATCCTGTCGGCGCTCGTACGAGTAAATTTCTAGTATTGCGCATCTGATTTGGATGGTGTGCTTAGAAGACACGAGGTTTATACTGGTTGGGACAAAATGTCCCTACGTCCAGTTCGTCGCTGCTGCTCGTATTACTAGCACTAAAAGTTTACAGTAGGGGTTAAAAATGGACGAGAGAGGGACATGTCCCAAGTCTCTAATGGAAGAAATGAACGGATGTCGAGAGCTCGGTTGCTGCTCAACCGTGTGCTTGTATTGTGTTCTGATCGGTTCGAGGTTCGATGGGTTCATGATGGTTCAATCGGGTCTGGCCTTAATCGATCTCCTTCATGGAAAGACGAGAACGAGAGGGAGGAGAAGTCCTTTAGGATCGCCGGGTCCTTCTTCTCCTTCATGCGGGTCCTGTCGACCCTATAGACGTCAACAGGGACAGCTCCACGTCGCGGTCATGTCCTTTACTGGCGCCATGCGCAGGCGTCGTCTGCCGGTCATGGCGCTCCGCTCCATCCTGGCGAATGTCGTGGTGAACTGACACGCCTGTCAGTGTTTCGTACAGGGGTTTGGCAGAACAGCACCGGTACGCCCGATGTTGTTCCTGATGTGAATCCCCAGGTATGGACCGTCGTGGTCGCGGGTTACATCGAGGCGTGCTAGAGTCTTCCTTGGTGTCAGAGTTTTGACCCAGACCCATATGCTTGGACCTAGAGTGGTTGACGGCGGTATGGAACCCTGTCGGGCGAGGCGGAGCGCAAACCCAAGAGTCAGACGAGGCGGAGCCCGCGGCCTCAGGGTTGGGGTGAGGCGGAGCCATCCCTCAGAGGTCGTGTGAGGTGGAGCCCACGGCCATGGTGTTGGACGAGGCGGAGCCCGTGGCCTTGGGGTCGGGTGAGGCGGAGCCAGCCCTCAAAGGTTGGGCGAGATGGAGCCCGCGGCCTCGGTGTCGGGTGAGGCGGAGCCCTACCCCAGAGGTCGGGCGAGGTGGAGCCCGCCCCCAGAGGTCGAGCAAGGCGGAGCCCGCAACCACGGTGTCGGGCGAGGCGGCGCCCGCGGCCTCGGTGTCGGGCGAGGCGGAGCCCTACCCTAGAGGTCGAGCGAGGTGGAGTCCACCCCCAGAGGTCAGGTGAGGCGGAGCTTGTGCGCCTAGGGGTCGGTTGAAGCCGTAGTCGCGCTCTTGACTGCTCGGATGAATCAATGTTGATGGTCATTAGCTCTTCCTCTTCGGGTACCCTAGTATTGGTCCCTTACAGTAGCCCCTGAGCTTGCGGCGGAGTAGAATACTCCTTCGGAGGCTTTTCTGAACGGTAGGACTCTGAGGGCCTTGGTCTTCTTTTGTCACCCACGGCGTGACCTGTTGACGGTGATTCCCTTTCGTCGAGATCGGGCACCTCGGGGGTATAGCCGTGAGATTTGGTGGGTCGAAAAAGGTCTTTCCTGATCCTGACCCCTACGGGGGTCTGTTGTTCTGCGACCGTGCGCTCGACCTTTGTGCGAGCCCAACTTTCCTCAAGACCCCCCCCTAAGCAGGGGTCCAGTCGAGCTTTGCGATTGCCTTCTCTCAAGCATTTTTTCCGATAAAAACGGAGGGGCCGAGCCGTGCCATGATTTTCCTCTATGGACGAATCATGGTGCTCGGTGAGCTGTTAATGGGCTAGTTCGAGTGGGGCCCCGGCATCCCATTCGTGGGGATCCGGCTTGGGTCAGCTTGGTGACAGACTCCAGATTCTCAGCGGCCAATCCATATAGTTCTCGGGTCCGCTCGGTCGGCCCCTAGGGCTCTATGCCTTTCTTCGAGAAAAAAATCATGGATCATATCTGGCCTAGACTCAAATATGGGCCGAGATGCCCGTGGGCCCATCCCTTTCCACCCCTCACTTTAAAAGGTGCCCAGAGCAGTTGTTGAACCCATCGGTGAGCCAACCTTCGAACTCCTAGGACTAGACGGGCCACAGTAGCATTTTTAGCTCCATATTCCTCTTACCTATGACGGGTCATGGCCCGTCAGGAGGGGCGAAACGTCCGGCAAGTTTTCTGAGGGAACGGACAGAGGTTGCGTGCATGCGCCCCACGGCGAGATGTGGTGGTAGATCGTGGCAGGCGCACAGATCTAGCCGGGCAGTTGGTTTCCCCGGGTTAGCCCCCCGGGTTCCATACCTTGCATCCTTGCTTCCGTAGCCATGACCGCCACCGCCAATCGCTTTGGTTTCCTGCCTCCGCATCTCTGCCGCCGTTGAGTCCGCATCCATTCGCCCCCACCTCCAATGGATCCATGGTGCCGTTCCAACATCACCTTCCAGCGCATAGAGGGCCTCGTTCGTCGCGGTCTTCTCTGCGTGCGGACCTCGGCTGAGGAGTGGCTGCTGCCTAGCGAGGAGGACTTGGTGTCGCCGCCCGACGGCTCTGTGGTGTTGTTCGCCCACTTCCACGAGCGTGGGCTCACAACCCCACCCACAGATTTCTTTGGGGACTGCTGCACTACTACAAGATCAAGCTGCAGCATCTCAATCCTAATGGGATCCAGCACATGACGGCGTTCGTCGCCCTATGCGAGGGATTCCTGGGGATCAGCCCCCACTTTGACTTGTGGAGGTACTTCTTTACCGTCACCCTCCAGAAGAAGAGGGAGAAGAGCGGCAGGCAGGAGTTGCACATGCCGATGGGATGCGCCGGCATCCAACTCTAGAACAATTGGGTCAGCAAGTACCCATCGATGCGGCTGTCAACGTCCAACAAGGGGAGGCACTCATAGTGGTTCTACCTCAAGAACGACACCACCGCCCCTCTGCCGGAGTTCACCGGGTGCCTGATTGAAGAGGCCCCAGAGCCGTGGAGGAAGTGGGGCGTCCCGGAGAAGGACAAGAAGAAGATCCGAGACCACATCACCGCCATCCACATCCTGAAGGAGAATGGCCTAAAGGGGTCGGGCATCATCGAGGCTTACCACGCAAGGAGGGTGGCGCCATTGATGACGCCCGCGCTCTCGCTGTACGCGATGGCGTCCGAGGCGTCGTTCGACGGAACGACGCTTGCCGAGGGGATGCTCCCCAACTCTGAGATCATGCAATGCATTAAGGAGGCAATGAAGCCTTTGCGGGACGACACGGGTGCCACCCTCGACTTCATCTGCCCGGTGCTAGGGCATCCTCCGATGCGGCTGGAGCCAAGCCACGTCGTCCTCTTAAGTTTCTGTTTCTCTTGGCTTCTCTTCAATTGATTTCCCAACCCCTTGATACTAACTTTGAGAGGGGCGAGACCAGCTGAGGGACCTCATCCTCACGGATCATCCGGTGCCGTTGCCGAGGGATTTGGCCATGAGGACGACAAATCATGCCGAGGGCGAGCGGCTGAGAAGGCGAAGGAGGACAAGAAGAGGAAGAAGCAGCGAAAGCTGCAGGCATGGGAACGAGGGGAGGACACTGATAGCGATGATGATGGAGACGACGACGAGGTAGTCGATGATATCAAGTGGGACAACTTGGAGAACGAGGATTAGCTGATAGGTATAGGTTCATCCTTGCAGGCATAGGGACCCTTCCCATTCCACGAAGGGGAGGGTATGTCTGGGGAGCCAGCGGAGGCGGGCCGTACCATCAGCCTATCCTAGGAGCCAACAGGGGTGGGTGGCTCTACCGTCACGCCTGAGGTGCCAGCGGAGGCGGGCAGCTTCATTGTCGCGCCCCAAGAGCCAAGGGGAGCGAGCCCCTCTGCCTAGGAGAAAGGGGTGGGCTCAAAATGGCCTTGCTCTAATGAGGCAGAGCAAAGGTCAGCGGGTTCGCCCCCCAAACGCATCTGCTGCCCGACGACGCTGAGGTGAGTTATTGGTTCCTCTATTTTTCCTGTTTCGATCGGATTTCATCGTGACTTATGTTTTTCATCCCTTGTACATCGATAGGCAGCGGAATCCATTAGCGCTGGTGCCAAAGAAGAGCATCACCCTCCAATCAAGGCGGCAGTCGTCGGCTGGTGTTGTGTTCGTTTCGAGCGAGAGCGGCGTCGGTGTGACCGCATCGTCGGCTGGTCAGACGCTGCCCATGGTGGCGCCTGTGCCCCTGGCGGGACGGGCGAACACAGGGGCTCAAGGGATGCCTTTAGAGGTTGTGGAGCAGCCGGTGATGGCCGCGATACCACTGCTGCCGGTTGGGCAGATGGGACTACTGACCACGCTCGTGGCGCCGATCGTGGTGGGCACGGCATAGCCGGTCTTGACCCCGCCAACCCCGGTGGAGGTGGCAGTGGCCATGATAGATGTGTCATAGCCAAGCGCAACCACAGCGGCGCCTGAGGCACCAGCGTGACCCGTGCTGTCGGCGGCCCAAGAAACAGCGCCTGGCACGGGCCCAACGGAGGAGGACGTGGCCGAGGGGTCCCCAGGAGTCGTGGTGCTGGGAGAGAGGTCAGCGTCCACACCATAGATCCCTTCCATCGCTGGAGGGGGCATCTCGGCGGATACATCATGACGAGAGGGGTCAATAGTGCTTGGAGCTGGCGGGGAGTCGTCCCTGGCCCTGATGTCGGTGGGCAGCTGCTCACCCGCACGGGGCAAGCCCCTGCTCCGATGGACGAATCCATAGGATCCAGCGTCGACGCTTTTCACCCTTGATGATGTCACCGAGAGCATGGAGCAGGAGAGCCTCGATGTAGGGATCGCGTCCGTGCTCGAGGCCCTGAACCATGCCACGGGCGTGTTGCACGACGTCGTCATTCCCTCCGGCTGGGTATTGCTTCATCCTGCTTCTTGCCTTTATTTTCCTTTTTCTATTTTTTGTATCCTGATCATCATCTTCCTACAGTCCCTCATAGCTCACAGCCGAGGGAAGTCTCAGTTCCTTGGTCAACAGAAGGAGATCTAGGACCATCTCTTTGAGGAGGCATGGCTACGTGGGGAGGTGACCGCTCAGTTTGTTGCCGCCCAGTAGAGGGTGGCCGAGCTAACTCCCCTCGCCAAGGAGGCGGCCAATCTTTGGTCGCGGGTGGCTAAGGCCTGTCGGGATGCTAACGAGGCCGAGAAGGCGTTCGAGGCCCTATCGGCGAGGTCGCGAAAGGATGAAGAAGCCGCTAGGGTTAGGAAGGAGCGGGATGAGCTGCTCCAGAGGGACGCCGAGACCCGCCAGCAGATCCTTGACCTTCTAGGTGAGGTTGAGAAGGAAAGGGATCTAAGGCTAGGGGCCAAGGAGAAGCTCACGGCCCTAGAGAAGAGGGTGAGCCTGGATGCTGCAGCGGTCGCTCGGCTGCACAAGGAGCTAGATGAGCTGCTCCAAACCACAGAGAGGCTCTGCTCAGAATGCGGTGTGGCTCACAAGGAGTGTGACCAGGCTTTCCGACAGTGCGACCAGGACTGCTAAGAGCACAACGATGCACAGCAGAAGGTCGGCTCCCTCTAGGCCGAGCTCGAAAGCGCGATGACCCAGAAGTTGGAGGTTGAGAGCGTTTTTGCTAGGCTAGCCATGGACCTCGCCGAGGTGAGGAGGAGTCTTTAGGTGGAGAGTGACGAGCTTGGTATCCTGAGTGCCGCCCTCGGAGTGGTCTGTGACGACCTTCAGGTGGTGCGGTCGGAGGGGACCAGTTCGCTCGTGGCTCGTGCCGTCGAGATCATGGCTCAGGTGCACCAGCTCGAGAGGAATGCTCTTCGTGCTGGGGTCAATCAGTCCTTCGCGATTGCTCATTCTCATTATGGAGACATCATCGACCTGGAGACAATGAGCCATGACTATGCGCCTAGCTATGAAGTCCATGAGCTAGAGGAGATGGAAGCAGCGGTGGTTCCCCTTTCGTAGGACCTGGCGGATAGGATAGAAGACGTAGTTCTCCCCTGGAGGGGTTAGTTAGTTAGATAGGTTGGACGATCATTTTTGTAATAATCGAACAAGTTCCGACCCCTGTCTTTTGTTCGAACAAGTCTGTTCTTTTATTTCGGTGTGAACAAGTTTGTTTTTTCTCCCTTTTTATGTGTGAAAAAGGGTTAATGCGTTTTGACCCTTCCGTTTGTTAAGATCATAGAGCTTGGGGCACGGGTGAACAAACTCTTATCACGCTGGTGAGGAAGAGTGCCATAGCCGCTAGGGCGTAGGTTTCTTGCAGTCCGACCAGCATTACTCAGTCGTTCATTTTCGCAAACCATGCCACTAGGTTTTTAACGTGAGGAAGGGATCTGGCATGACGACTGTTTTAGAAAGGGTGTATATATACCCTTACCAGCCCTCGAGTGAGATCTGACCCCTTGCCGTTGATGGGGTCGGTGTCACTGAAGATCGAGAAGAGGATAGCGAAACTAGTAGGAGAAAGCGTCTCTTGTTTTAGAAACGTTATTCTTATTTTTCGCACGTACCCCCTCCCTAGGATCTAAGCCAGTGTTCTATGACCGCGCATTCGGTCTCCTTGCGAGTCCAACTTTCCTTGAGCCGCCGGTCAAGGGTCGGCTCGTCTTTATGGTTGTTACCCCGTCCATGGTTTCCGCAACCGGAGGGGTTGAGCTAATGTCACTTGCCTCAATGGCTTGAGTGACATGCTCGGTGAGCTCGCTAACGGGCATGTTTGAGTGGAATCCAGGTCCATCGTTCATGATGGGGTCGGCATAGCCCTCACGTGGCATTCCACTACTCCTTAACCCGCCTCTCGGTAGATGCCCGAGTCACTCCAGAGAGCGACTCAGGTGGCCCGCTGTCCTCCCCTCAATGGAGATTCTATGGGCTTGGCTCAAGGTTAGGATTGAACGAGAAGGTTGGGATAACCCTATCTGCTTCTAAGCAGGTCGTTCAAAGGTCGCTGGGGCTCATTTGTGTTTTCTCCCCTGGCTCTGTTCGACACGAGGCGGCCTCGAGCCCTTCGTGGGCCAGCGTTCGAACCCCGATCAGTTGGGTTCCTTAGTTAGGGTCGGGCGGCTCGAGCCCCGAGCCCCATTGGGCTTGGTAGGGGTCGGCTAAATTTCAAGCGTCACCCCGTCCACGGTTTCCGTAAATGGAGGGGTTGAGCTAACGACACTTGCCTCGATGGCTCGAGTGTCGTGCTCGGCGAGCTCGCTAACGGGCATGTCCGAGTGGAATCTAGGTCTGTTGTTCGCTGACGGGGTCAGCATAGCCCTCATGTGGCATTCCACTGCTCCTTAACCCACCTCCTTGCAGATGCCCGAGTCATTTCGGAGACCGACTTAGGTGGCCCGCTGGCCTCTCCTCGATGGGAATTCTGTAGTCTTGGCTTGAGGTTAGGATCGAACAAGAAGGCTGAGATGTCCCTGTCCGCTTCTGAGCGGGGTCGAGCAAGGGCCGCTAGGGCTCATCTACATTTTTCTCCCCTGGCTCTGTTTGATGCGAGGCGGCCTCGAGCCCTTCGCGTGCCGGTCTTTGAACCTTGGTCGGTCGCCGCTCATATCGAATGAGACGACTACCGCTTCGTGACACGACATGAAGCGTTGTGATGCAGTAATTGCATTTGCAATGCTTGGATGTATGGGATGAATGTATGAATGAATGATCATGCACTGGAAAAGTAGAAGCGGGGGTTGGTAAAGTTACCTCGATGGCTCAAGTGACGGATTGGGGGAGCTCTTACCGGATATGTTTGAGTGAAATCCGGGTCCATCGTTCTTGACAGAGTCAGCCTATCCCGCATGGGGTATCCTGCTGCTCCCTACCCATCTCTCGGTAGTGGCCCAAGCCATCCGATCGACCTGGGCGACCTGCCGCCTCTCCTCGATGGAGATTCCGCAGGTGGGCCCCTCCAAACCCTTCCTAAGAAGGCGGAGGCTAAAGCTCGGGGTGCGGGGACAAAAACTCTGATCACGCTGGTGAGCAAAAACGCCATAGCCGCTGGGGCATAGGTTTCTTGCAGTCCGACCAGTTTTACTCAGAGTTTGTTTCCGCACACCTTGCCTTTAGTTTCTTAACATGATAAAGGGTCAGGCATAAAGAATGTCTACCGAATAGACCCTCTTGCCAAACCCTGTGTGGGACCTGACCCCTTGCTGTCGCTGGGGTCAGGGGCTCGATAGTGAAATTAATAAGAGAAAACATGCATAAATTAAGGGTGACCCATCTCTTGGCAGCGGCCCGAACCATCCGATCGACTTGGGTGACCTGCTGGCACATGACTTACCTCGATGGCATGAGTGATGGGTTTAAGGAGCTCTTACCGGATATGTTCGAGTGGAATCCAGGTCCGTTGTTCGTGACGGAGTCGGCATAACCCGCATAGGGCATCCTACTGCTCCTGATCCATCTCTCGGCAGTGGCCAAGCCGTCCGATTGACTTGTGTGACCCGCTAACATAGGACTTACATGCAGAGATAGAGGATGAGATCATCCCCCCTAAGAAATTAGTCAGGTAGATAAGCCAGGCGGCGAACTTATAATAAATGGACAAGCTCTGAAATTTCATTATGGCCTAACAGATTTTTAGCCCTTCTCCCCTTTTCGTATAAAAAGGTTAGTGCATTCCGACCCCTTCTATCGTTAAGGCCATAAAGCCCAGGGTGCGGGTGAACAAACTCTGATTACATTGGTGAGCAAAGGCGTCGTAGCCGCTGGGGCGTAGGTTTCTCGTAGTCCGACCAGTTTTACTCAGCGTTCGTTTACACAACCCTTGCTTCCAGGTCTCAATGTGAAAGAGGGTCGGGCATAGAGAATGTTTGCCAGGTGGATATACTCTTGAACGCGTACCAACTCTTTCCTTAGTTTAGGCTAAAAAGCTCGGGTGTAGAAAAAACTATGATCACGCTGGTAAGCAAAGGCGTCGTAGCCACTGGGGCATAGGTTTCTCGTAATCTGACTAGTTTTACTCAGCGTTCGTTTCTACAAACCTTGCTTCTGGGTCTTAACATGAGAAAGGGTCGGGCGTAGAGAATGTCTACCGGTTAGATATGCTCTTATTAGCCCCCCAAGCGAGGCCCGACCCCTTGCCGTTGCTGGGGTCGGGTGTTAGTAAAGATCGGGGAGTCGATAACAAAACTGATAAGAGAAAGTGTGTGTTTATTAAGGGTAAAAGTAACATAGCTGCTCGATGTTCTAGGCATTGATGAAGACTTCGTCATTGATGGTCTTGAGCTTGTAGGCGCCTGGTCGAAGCACCTCTGCAATGACATACGGTCCCTCCCACGGCGAAGAGAGCTTGTGGCGGTTCATGTTGCTCTGGACGAGGTGGAGCACCAGGTCCTCGATGTTGAAGGCCCAACCCCACACTCGACGGCTGTGGTACCGGCGCAACGCTTGCTGGTATTTGGCTAAGCGGTGGAGGGCGACGTTGCACGCTTTGTCTAGCTGGTCCATGGCATCTTTGAGTGACGCCTCGGCTCCCTATTCGTCATATGCCCTGACCCTTGGCACTCCATAGTCGAGGTCAGTCGGGAGGATAGCCTTGGAACCATAGACCATGAAGAATAGCGTGTAGCCGGTGGCCTAGCTAGGGCTCGTCCTCAGGCTCTAGAGCACCGCAGGAAGCTCTATGACCCATCGTCCGCCAAACTTGTTCAACTAGTTGAAGATCCTAGGCTTGAGGCCTTGTAGGACCATGCCATTTGCGCACTCGACCTGCCCGTTCATGCGGGGGTGTGCCACGGCAGCCCAACCGACATGGACGTGGTATTCATCGTAGAATCAGAGGAACTTCTTTTCGGTGAACTACGTGCCATTATCCGTGATGATGGAGTTTGAGACTGCAAAGCGATGGACAATGTCAAGGAAGAACAGCATGGCTTGCTCGGACTTGATCGCGGAGATCGATCGAGCCTCTACCCACTTTGTAAACTTGTCTATAGTGACAAGCAAGTGCGTATAGCCCTCGGGCGCCCTCTTGAGGGGTCTGACCAGATCGAGCCCCCAGACCACGAACGACCACGTGATAGGGATCGTCTGGAGTGCTTGGGCCAGTAGGTGGATCTGCCGAGCATAGTATTGACACCCTTCATAGGTGCGCACAATATGTTTAGCGTTGGCTACCGCGATCGGCCAGTAGAAGCCTTATCGGAACGCGTTTTCGACCAGGGTTCTAGGTGCGGCATGGTGACCGCAGACCCCACTGTGGATGTCGCTCAGCAACCGCTTCCCTTGTTCGATGGGTACACAGCGCTATAGGATTCTAGTGTGGCTTCGCTTGTAGAGCTCACCCTCAATAAGGACAAAGGACTTGGTGCGATGCACAAGCCTCCGAGCCTCTGTCTTGCCCATTGGCTGCACGTCATGGAGGACGTAGTCAAGGTAAGGCGTCCTCCAGTTGGCTAGAGGGTCAGGCTCTGTTGCCGGATCCTTGTCAAGCTCTATGACCTCAGGGTCGGATGAAGCCAACGGCTGGTTAGCCCCTGAGCCTAGGGCAGGCGTCCCACCACTGGCTTGTTCTGATTCCTCATAGCAGACCGAGGGCTTGTGCTGATCACTGGCGAAGACGCCCATTGGCACCGGCTCTTGACTGGATGCTGCTTTCGCTAGTGCGGCGGCCGCCTCGTTGAGACGCCTCAGGATGTGATTGAGCTTGAGTCCATTGAACTTATCCTCCAGCTGGCGGACTTCTCGGCAATATGCAGCTATCTTGGCGCTGTGATAGCTCGAATCCTTCATGACTTGGTCAATGACCAGCTGGAGGTCGCCTCGGACGTCAAGGCATCGGATACCCAACTCGATGGCGATGCGCAGGCCGTTGATGAGCGCCTCATATTCGGCCACATTGTTGGAGGAGAGGAAATGGATGCGAACCATGTACCTTATGCGTACCTTGAGGGGCGAAACGAAGACCAGCCCCGTGCCGACGCCTTTCTTCATTAGTGATCCATCAAAGTACATCGTCTAATACTCTTGGTCGATGACTGTTGGTGGCATTTGGACCTCGGTCCACTCTGCAACAAAATCAGCTAGCACTTGGGACTTGATAGCCGTCTGGGTGGCATACGAAATGCCTTGACCCATCAGCTCGAGTGCTGACTTTGCGATTCTTCCCGTGGCATCCTAGTTTTGGACAACCTCATCGAGGGGGAAGGACGTCATGACCATCACTGTATGTGACTCAAAGTAGTGATGTAGCTTCCTCTTAGAGATAAGGATGGCGTACATGAGCTTCTAGATTTGTGGGTAGCGGGTCTTGGAATCGGACAAGACCTCACTAATGAAGTACATGGGACACTGTATTTTGAGGGCGTGCCCTCTTCTTCTCGCTCCACCACTAGGGCGGCGCTGGCCACTTGTGTGGTGGCCGCAATGTAGAGCAGAAGCGGTTCTCTGTCGGTCAAAGGAACCAGGATCGAGTCCTTCGTTAGAAGCTGTTTGACCACGTCAAGTGCCTACTGGGCCTCGGGCGTCCATTTGAAACGGTCGGCCTTCTTCAGGAGCCGATAGAGGGGAGACCTCATTCACTGAGGCGCGAGATAAAGCGGCTGAGCACGGTGAGGCACCCTACAACTCGTTGTACCCCCTTTATGTTCTGAATCGAGCCCATCCTTGTGATGGCTGAGATCTTCTTTGGGTTGGCTTCGATGCCATGCTTGGAGACGATAAAACCCACCAGCATACCCCTTGGAACCCCGAAAACACACTTCTCAGGGTTGAGCTTAATGTCGTTTGCTTGGAGTTTTGCGAAGGTTTGCTCTAGGTCGGTTATGACCTGGTCAGCCTATTTTGAGTTGACCACGATGTCATCCATGTAGGCCTCAACAGTTCTCCCGATGAGGTCTCTAAAACACTTGAGCATACAACGCTGGTGTGTAGCCCCACATTTTTTAGATCGAACGGCTTTGTGATGTAGCAGAACGATCTGAATGGGGTGATGAAAGATGTCATGAGCTGGTCGGATTCTTTCATCATGATCTGATGGTACCCGGAGTACGCATCATGGAAGCAAAGGGTTTTGCACCCTGAGGTCGAGTCAACTACTTGGTCTATGCGTGGTAAACGAAATGGATCCTTTGGACACGCTTTGTTGAGACCCGTGTAGTCAACACACATTCTCCATTTCCCACTCTTCTTTCGTACAAGAACAGGATTGGCTAACCACTCGGGGTGATATACTTCCTTGATGAACCTGGTCGCCAAAAGCTTCGCAATCTCCTTGTTGATGGCCCTGTGCTTCCCTTCGATGAAGCGATGCAAGCGGTGCTTCACTGGCTTGGAGCCTTGCCTGATCTTCAAGGCGTGCTCGGTGACTTCTCTCGGAATGCCTGGCATGTCTGAGGGTTTCCACGCAAAGATGTCTTTGTCGGCATGAAGGAAGTCGACGAACGTGCTTTCCTATTTGGAGGAAAGCATGGTGCCAATGCCCACCACCTTGCCCTTAGAGCTACTAGGGTCTATGAGGACCTCCTTGGCACCCTCCATAGGCTCAAAATCCCTAGCCAACCGCTTGGGGTCGGGTGCTTCTTCGACGACCTCCTTCCTAATGGCCGCGAGCTCCTTGGAGGTGACGATTACTGCGGCATGTTCGCAACACTCGACCTCGCACATGTAGGCACGCTAGAAGGAGGTGTCGATGATGATGACCCTGCATGGTCCCAGCATCTTCAGCTTTAGATAGGTGTAGTTAGGGACAGCCATGAACATAGCATTGCATGGACGTCCCAGGATGGCGTGGTAGGTTCCATGGAACCCAACGACCTCAAAGGTAAGGGTCTCCATCCTATAATTAGTCGGATCCCCAAAGGTGACAGGCAGATCGATCTCCCTAAGTGGCACGGCCAGCTTTCCAGGCATGATGCCATGGAAAGGCGCTTCAATCGGTCAGACATGCGATCGGTCGATGCCCATGGCGTCGAGCGTTTTTGGCATACATGATGTTGAGGCCGCTACCTCCATCCATCAGTACCTTGGTGAGCCACTTCGTGTCGATGATCGGGTCGACCACGTGTGGATATCTCTCCGGTTGCGGGACGCTCTCCGGGTGGTCGGTCCGATCAAAGGTTATGGCTGACTCTGACCATTGAGAAAGGTAGGCACAGCCGGCTTAGCCGTATAGACCTCGTGGCACGCGAGCTTCTAGCGATGCTAGGAGTCGTAGGCCGCTGACCCTCCGAAGATCATGAGGTAGCCATCCAGCGTCGAAAAGCCACCATCCATCCCCTTGGTGTCGTCCACGGTCGGCTTGGGGTCCTTCCCATGCACCCCCCCTGTTGAAGCTTTTGGACAAGAACCGCTTCATGAGGCCACAGTCCTTGTATAGATGCTTGACGGGGAAAGTATGGTTCAGGCATGGCCCTTCGAGCAGCTTCTCGAAGTGGTCTAGGGTACCCTCTGTGGGCTTCTGACCCCCCTTGCGGTCGGCGGCGGCCACGAGTGAGCTCTTGCGTCGCTGCTTGTTCTTCTTCTTGCTAGGATGGTTGGAGGCGCCTTCACTGGCGTCCTCATCCCGCTTCGCCTTGCCCTTGAGGCTGTCGAAGATTGCTCTGACCGCCTCCTCGCCCGAGGTGTGGCTAGAGAAGTGCCTGCCGGGAGAAGCGTCGGATGTACCCATGAAGGGTTTCCCCAGCCTTCTGTCGGTAGTTTTTGAGATCCCATGGGTTACCAAGATGCTTGTATGTGCCCTGTAAGTTTTCTACGAAGATATCTTTTAGGTTCGCCCAACTTTGGATTCTGTTGGGCGGAAGGTGTTCCAACCATGTCCATGCCGAATCGGCCAGGAACAATGGAAGGTTGCGGATAATGAAATCGTCATTATCCACTCCACCGGCTTGGCAAGCAAGCCGATAATCCTCAAGCCATAGTCCGGGGTTCGTTTCCCTAGAGGATTTTGGGATGTTGGTTGGTGGTCGGTACCGTGGTGGGAAGACAGCATTGAGGATGTGTCGACCGAAGGCCTGAGGTCCTAGCAAGTCAGGGCTCAGGCTTCGGTCCTCACCACTATCGTAGTGTCCACCATGATGAGGGTGGTAGCCATGGCTAGCCCCCTCCCTCGTATCGCTGTGGCCGAGACGCTCATGCACTAGGACAACGGTGCATAGCCTGCCGCCTTGTGGCACCTGGTGGACTGATGCATCCTTGTTGGGTCGCTCTGAGGTCGTGCGCTGGCTAGCATCGAGCTCGCGTTAGTGGGACAACGAGCTCTCAGCCTGCTACACCGCTGCATGCTCGAGTAGCGTGTGAATCTCACAGTGGGCCCAATGGTCCTCGTATGTTGTGGGCCCCAGAAGCCCCCGGAGCAAGGCTACCGCAGCGGCGATGTTCTGGCTTGTCTGGGTGAAGTGTGGGAGGACTTCATCGTCCTCGATGATCCTTTGGTTCATGTCGCGGGCCACGGCGTGTGTACGCCCACCGTCTCTATGACGCTCGATCTCTCGATCGAGCTCCGCGTGTTCTTGCTCGAGCTAGAGTCATGCTTCCTCGAGCTCTTGATGCCAGGCCTTCAGCTGCTCCACCCGTAGGCATGGTGGGGCCCCTGCATCCCCCTCGGCCTCATCGTTGAGGTCATTCGTTGGGGTAGCCTCTTCCTCGTGGATGCTTTTGGCATGTCCCTCAGGGGTACCTGCCATGAAACATTCATGAGAGGGGTGATGGCTCCCCCTGCTAGAAACAGAGCCAGAGGGTGACTCCGACTCTCCTGTGAGGAGGTCATGGAAAGATTCTATGACATACTAGGTCATCCCCATGAACTCGTCATTCGTAGGGGACCGAGGAGTGCATTGTGCCACAAGGTGGCAAACGGTCTCTGCGGCGTTGCGCAGACCGAGCGAGAGCACCGTCGGAGTGCTTGGGATGAGGTATTCTGGAGAGATCAGCTCTCCTTCGGCAAGCTATGCCATGATGTTAGCGAACAAGAAGGTGAGGTGGTGCAAGTCCTCCCGGGACCGTCGGGGTCCCAGGAAGGCACCGAGCTGGCGCTCTAACCTCCCGTAGTCGAAGCCGAGGAGCTAGTCGCTCCCGGGGGTGCAGGGCTCTGGTGCGTGTAGCTACAGCTCCTTAAGTGATTCGGCAATCGCATCGAGGCTGGCAGAGTGGAGAGGTTGGATGGCAGCGGAAGCCTGTGCCAACTCTCCGTCCGTCGTGACGATGAAGTCCAGGTCCCCGAAGCGCACGTGCATGCCTAGGACCTAGCTGACATTGTGACTAGCCATCCGAGGCCTGGTGTGGGTGTCGAGACGCGCAAAAGGCCCGTACCTAGCGTGCCAACTGTCGGTGTTTCGAGTAACCACCGATGAGTAAATTTCTAGTATTGCGCGTCTGGCTCGGATGGTGTGCTTAGAGGACATGAGGTTTATACTGGTTCGGGCAGAATGTCCCTACATCCAGTTCGTCACTGCTGCTCGTATTACTAGCACTAAAAGTTTGTAGTAGGGGTTACAAATGGGTGAGAGAGGGACATGTCCCAAGTCTCTAATGGAAGGAATGAACGGGTGCCGAGAGCTCGGTTGCTGCTCAACCATGGGCTTGTGTTGTGTTCTGATAGGTTAGAGGTTTGATGGGTTTTTGATGGTTCGATCGGGTCTGTCCTGAATCGATCCCCTTCATGGGGTGCCCTGCTTTCCCTTTAATAGGCTAAGGGAAAGCACGGGTTACGGTGGAGGAAAAGAGGAGAACGAGAGGGAGGAGAAGTCCTTCAGGATCACCGGGTCCTTCGTCTCTTTCATGCGGGTCCTGCCTGTCACAGAACCGACCAATTTATAAGAGCACAAGTACAAAAACAATCGCCGAAACGATCAAATTCTTGAACTTGAGCCCATATAAACCCGGTAGTCAACCGAAATCTCGAAGGATTTCAAACCAACTTGCATACAACCAAGATCACAGTAATCCAACATAACATATCGTACGTTACAACATTTCGCAGATGTTCGCAAATAGATTACATCATCACAGAGTCATTGTTATTACAAAACAAGTCTTGTAAAACATGCGGAAGCAAATAGTTTAACTCACACACCGAGTTCAAATACACATACTGGTTGGTTGATCATAGACCGCAAAAGCATTCAGATAAGAGAGAGGAGATCATGCCCATGATCTAGTCCTCATCACCCGCCGGGTGGAGACAGTACTTACAGAATCCCTGATATAGAAGGTCATCTGCAACAAGAGGGAATAAACCCTGAGTACGGGAATGTACTCAGCTAGACTTACCCGTCGAAAACCAAACAAATGACACCAAGGATTATGCATAGCTTAATGTAGTGGAGCTGGCTGACCCTTTCTTTTTGCAGAAAAGCATAAGTAATAATGATCAACTCTTAACATGAACTAGCAGTGACTTTTTAGCCATTAACCTGTCATCTATATTAGCACCTGTACTAAGCAATCATTTTATTAGGGTGCAAACATTAATAACCATATCAGGTATTCATTGTGGCGACCTTATCATCATCCATTTAACCATATCGTTAAATTAATTGAATCTACGTTGCCGCTGCTCAGTCAAGTTCTCACTATCCGGGAGAGACGGCGATTCGAATCGATTCCTATCCAGCTGGAGGGGTATTCCTAAACACAAACCCTGCTTCCCCCGTCAGGGTCGCAACAAGTCACCTTTGGTACGATTCAGGAGTCGCGAGTCCGAACAGATCGACATTCTCAGAGACCCACTCTGCCAAGGTTGTTCGGGACTCTAACCCGCCTTGGGCTTATGCCAATGGCTCTCCGCACATCCTTACTACCTCCAGAATGTCGCCACTGCTCACGTCCCCGGCCTGAGTCGAGCTACTAGGCTTCGCGGTCGGAACGACTTATCCGGCCAGCTAAGTGTTAGGCTGCGTTCAACATGACATGAGGACGTACAGCGTATCGGTCCTTAAATGACTCAGACGGAGTCACTATGTTCAAACCTACACAAGACCCCGCCCGGTCTTAATTCATTATTCACATGTTCGCTGTAGTTTGCATATTCCAACTTAAGCCCTATTTAAATCACTTTACTTACCAAGTTTATACAACCTAATGTATAATTGCTCATCTTCAGTTAACGACCTAGCACCTGCACCTAAGCATATTCTCAAGTTAGGCTAACCCCTAAACAATCAACGAGAACATTGCAACCACATACACTCAAGCAATTGTATTTCAGCAAAATGAATACTATGTAGCGGTGCAGTAAACTAGCTATAACTGGAGATTTATAAATCCAATTGATATGCAACAAGACAATCTGGAAAGCTTATAAAATTGTCTACAAAACATTTTCAGACCTCAAAGCATGATTCAAACCTTTACCAGGTCGAATTCATCAATCAACAGAAGTCTATCCTCACAAGGCAGAGAATCAGCAAAAACTGCAACCTAACTTTAAACAGCTGTAGTTTCTAAACTACTGGGCCAAATGCCCTCAAATTTTGACAGGAGCTAGCTACCTAATTTATCTACAACTCTTGTATTCAACTCATTCACAGAAAACCAAATTATCATGGGGAGCTTTCTAAAGTCCCCAGATCTGTCCAGAGGGACATGATGCAAACAATTAATTATTAACTTATGATATAAACACTTAATTGGACAAAACTAACTTTACTGATATATCACACATATCACAAGAACACCAGAAAGTAGGGGTTTCATCACCAAAACATTTCCTCTAATACCTTTCTTAATTTATTTAATTAATTAGAGAAAATAGTAAACATATATGAAAACTACCCCATTAATTCTACAAAAATTACAGTAGACACTACATGCTCTAAGTAGACTACCATAAAAATTTCACACCATTTGAGCAAGTATAAAAGCCTACACAAAAATGATAAGGCATAATGGCTTAAATTGGCATAATTAGGAAACCCTAACGAAAAGTGTCAAGCAACAGATTTCATATTTTTCCTAGCATCCTTAGGGTACTAGGATACTACCTACCAAGTTTCATGGCCATTGGATTCATAGATTAATTACTAAAATTTACACAAGAATCATCCAATGATAAAAGGAAAATCTATAACTCAAAAACTACACATGCAATGACTCTTAAATTTTAACCAGAGCTTCTACTATACAATACTAGCTTACCCACAAAATTTCATAATTTTTGGATCACAGAAACTCAAGATATGATTTAAACAAGTTTGCATGCATTCAAAAACACTTTTCAAGTTCCTATTTAATTCACCCAAAATTTCTACATAATATGCTCAAGATATATTTTTCTTAAATACTAGACCTAATAGTGAGTCTAACAAAATTGGAAGTACTCAATTTGGATCTACACATTTGAAGATACAAAAATATCAAATCAGCATTCAAAACTGAATTTTTGAACTATCCTTTCTAACTCAGTCACTGACAAGCGGGGTCCACTTGTCAGCTGGGCCCGCACGCCAGTGACACAAAACAGGGGAGCCGACGCGGACCGGCATGGGAACGACGGAGCTCACCGGCGGTGAGGTCTCCGGCCAAATCAAGTGTACCAACGTGCTCCCCTAAGCAACCCGCACTGATTGGTACCAAGAAGAGGACCTATTCCTAACCCTAGCCTTGCCGGCGGCGAGAGCAGCGGCGGTGCGCAAGGTACGGCGGCGCTCCGACGACGGCGACCCGCCATTGTCCTGCTCGAGCTCGGTACGAGCTCCGCAAGACCACGGCAAAGCTTCCTAGACGAACTAAGGTTCCGAGGTGCAGTGTAGGTGCCTGGCCATGTGCACCGGCCAGCGGCGGCGCTCTGGGCACGCCGACGAGGTCAGCGGTCCGGCGTGAATACAACGAGTCACCGAACTACATCTAGAGGGTAGAAACTATAGCTAACAGGGAAGCTCATGCTTGCTTTAGCTAGAACAGAGACAAGCCAGGCATGGCCAACGACGGTGAGCTCGTGTATGCGGCCATGGCAGCCATGGCGAGAGCGACCGGCCGTTCCGGCATGCACACACGGTAGCGTCTAATGTTACTCCTACCCGAGCACCAGCAAGCTAGGAGGGTACTAGGATGGTAGAGAGCTCAGCGAGAGAGGGAATAGGGAGATGGGGCCACGATGGCCGTGCGAGCAGCGGCGTTTAGGCCGGCCTCCCGCTCGAGCGCATCGTAAAATGTGGCTCACCAAACGGGGCAACACGAGCACGAAGAGGTGGAGATCGTAGAGGTAATGGTGGCGGAGCTATGGCCGTGATCAATCGGACAAAGGCGGTGAGGTGAGGAAGCAAGACGGAGGTGGAGCTCGCTCGGCAGCAATGGCGGCCGCTGAGCTCGGTCGCTGCAAGCGGTGGAGGCAAAGGAGGAAAATTGGAGTGGCAGAGCGCGTGCAGAGGGCAGCAGGGCGCGCTCCACTTCACGCCGGCCAGCGTGCGGCGCAGTCAGAACGAGCAAGGCGCGTGGCGGCCATGCGACGGCAACCTCCTGGCCACGGTCGGCCATGACCGGTCGGTCAGAACGGCCATCAGGCCTGATGAAGCCGACTGACAGCGCCAAATGGAGACGATGGATTTCCGAATCCTTTGATCATTAGCGCAAACTCCCTAAACAAAAGTTGAAGACCTATGTGCCAGCTACAAAACTTATTTAGAGACCAAAGTCTAATTTGCAAAGGATGGAGAGTAAAATCGAGCCAAAGTCGAGTTCATGAAACTGAAAACTCAGTTTCATACTTAGAAAAATTCTAAGTGTTGAATCCAACCCCAAAACTGGCTTGTGGGACCCTTTTGAGCATGTTGTGCACATTTTCATGAGTTGGTCACAAAATAACTTTTGTTCCTTACATAATTCTCTACATCTTTGCTTTAGGTTGCTCAGACATGCAATTATCCTAAACCACACTTTTTAAACAGTCAAACAAAAGGGTTCAGGGGTCAAATTTGGTCAAACCATGACTTGGAAACCTAATTAGCCAAAGTGATCAACATGAACAATGTTCCAAAAGACATTCTAGGTGTAACTAAGTTACTTAGGATGATTATTAACCACACCACACATTGGTCACACAAGAATCAAGCAAGGTATGTACTGAAACAATGAAAAACACAAGAAATGTTGCAAATGTTTCCTAGTCATGTTTCACATGTTTCATGATCTTGTTGCATAGTATTAACTAATCTTGTTTCACTAAGTGAGTGGCACATGTTGCACTTAAGTGTTGCATACTTTACATTTCATAAAAGAACAACACACATGAAATATACAACACGTTGCAATGTTTTGAAATTATGTTTCATGTGCTATAAGTTCACGAATGGATGCATGATGCTCATGTTCTTTTATGAAATGCAGTGCAAATGTGGAAGCTAAACACCAGGGGTGTTACAGCCCTCCCCCCTTATAAAAATCTCGTCTCGAGATTTGAAAAGCGTACCATTGTTGATAGAATTCCTTATAACCATCCCTCAAATAGTCTTCCCTTTCCCACGTTGCATCGCGTTCACTACCCTGATTGCTCCACATGACTTTATAGAACTTGACTACCCGACTTCGAGTCACTCGCTCACGAGTGTCAATCACTCGAACCGGCTTTTCTTCAAAGGTCAAATCCGATTTTAACTCGATATCCCCCAATGGAACTCTCTCTTCAGGGACGCGAAGACATTTCTTCAATTGGGATACATGAAAGACATTGAAGATAGCACTCATCTCAGGAGGTAATTGAATCTTGTATGCCACTTTACCACTTTGTCCAATGATTTCAAATGGACCAACATATCTCGGCGCAAGCTTTCGCTTCACACCAAAGCGTTGGACACTTTTCATAGGTGAGACTTTCAGATAAACGAAGTCTCCAACTTCGAACTCAATAGGTTTCCTACGTCGATCAGCATAACTCTTCTGCCTAGCTTGAGCTGTGGCCATGTGGGTTTGGATAGTACGGACTTGTTCTTCGGCTTCTTGAACAAAATCAATTCCATAATATCTCCTTTCACCGGCTTCTACCCAGTTCAACGGGGTTCTACACTTCCGGCCATACAAAGCTTCAAATGGTGCCATCTTTATGCTCTCTTGATAGCTATTATTGTACGAGAATTCAGCTAGGGGTAACCATTTTTCCCATGAGCCCTTAGCCGATATGACACAAGCTCTCAACATATCTTCTAAGATTTGATTCACCCGTTCAGTTTGCCCATTGGTTTGCGGATGATAGGCAGAACTTCTTACGAGCTTAGTCCCTAATAATCCGTGTAAGTGCTCCCAAAAGCGAGCAGTGAACTGTGGTCCTCTATCTGAGACAATAGTACGAGGGACCCCATGAAGTCGGACTATCTGGTTGAAGTACAACTCCACATAGTCAGTTGGACGAAAGTCTATGCGGACCGGAATGAAGTGTGCCGACTTGGTCAGTCGGTCCACAATTACCCAAATTGAGTTAAAATTCCTCTGAGTGGTAGGGAGTCCAACTATAAAATCCATACTTATCTCTTCCCATTTCCAACCAGGAATAGAGAGTGGCTGAAGTAATCCAGCTTTCATGTGTACCGCCTTGACCCGACAACAAGTGTCACACCTAGCCACATACACGGCTATCTCTTTCTTCATTTTGGTCCACCAAAATCACGGTTTTAAATCATGATACATTTTACTACTACTAGGATGAATAGATAGTTTGGAGGAATGAGCTTCGGATATGATTTGGTTTCTGAGCTCTCTATCCTTCGGAACTACCAACCTATCCTTGAACCATAACACGCCTTCCTCATCGACTCGAAAATGTTTGGTTTCTTGCTCTTTCATCTTGCGCTTGATGTGAAACACACCTGCATCTGTCTTCTGTAGCTCGATAATTCGACTCTGTAGAGTACAACTGACAGTGATGTTGTGCAGGACTGCAGGATGAAGAAGCTTTGACAAATGGACATCACTCTCAATTAACGAGTGGCAATGAGACTTTCTGCTTAAGGCGTCCGCGACGACGTTTGCCTTGCCAGGGTGATAGTGCACTTGAAGGTTATAATCCTTGATCAACTCGAGCCATCTTCTCTGACGCATATTTAACTCTGGTTGAGTGAAGATGTACTTGAGACTTTTATGATCAGTGTAGATGTTGCACACATTGCCAAGTAGATAATGTCTCCAGACCTTCAAAGCATGAACAACTGCAGCGAGTTCCAAGTCATGCGTTGGATAATTCACTTCATGCTTCCGAAGTTAGCGAGAGGTATAAGCGATGACTCTACCCTCTTGCATAAGAACACCTCCTAACCCAATACCTGATGCATCACAGAACACATCAAAAGGTTTCTCGATATCCGGTTGCGCCAAAACCGGAGCCGATGTTAGAAGAGTTCGCAGGGTATGGAAAGCCGCATCACACTCAGGAGTCTAGACAAACTTCATGTCTTTTTGCAGCAATTGAGTCATAGGCTTGGCTATTTTAGAGAAATCCGGGATGAAGCGACGATAATAGCCAGCCAACCCCAGAAAACTCTGAACCTCGTGCACCGAGATGGGAGCCTTCCAGTTCAGTACTTCTTGCACCTTGGTGGGATCAACCATAATTCCACCATCGGACAACACGTGTCCAAGAAAAGGTACCTCACGAAGCCAAAATTCACATTTGCTGAACTTTGCATACAGCTGGTGTTCTCGCAATCTAGTAAGAACCACCCGCAAATGTTCAACATGAGCTTCTTCATTCTCAGAATAGACCAGGATATCATCTATAAATACCACCACAAATTTGTCCAACTCGGGCATAAACACTGAATTCATCAGATACATAAAATGTGCGGGGGCATTGGTCAATCCAAAAGACATAACTAGGTACTCATATAGACCATATCTTGTAGAGAATGCGGTTTTTAGGACATCCTCAGGCTGAATTTTGATTTGATGATACCCAGATCTCAAATCAATCTTGGAAAAGACTTTTGCCTTAGACAACTGATCAAATAAGATATCTATGCGTGGCAGAGGGTACTTATTCTTGATTGTAACTGCATTCAAGGGTCTATAATCTACACACATGCGTAGAGATTGATCCTTCTTCTTCACAAAGATGGCTGGGCACCCCCACGGAGATGAACTAGGGCGGATAAGGCCTTTCTTTAGCAGTTCATTCAACTGGGTCTTAAGTTCAGCTAGTTCATTGGGAGGCATTCTATATGGCCTTCTAGAGATGGGAGCTGTACCAGGAAGCAACTCTATCTTGAATTCTACTTCTCGATCCGGGGGCAATCCAGGCAAATCATCGGGAAAAACATCCAAAAAGTCACACACGACGGGGATATTTGCCAGAGACTTTGCTTGAACCGCATTGGTCGTGCTAGAAAGATTGATGTCCCTAGGTAACTGTACTAGAAAACCCTCCTGATTGCCAGGATCTCTGAGCATAACTACCCTAGTCGATGTATCGATAAGCACTCCATGACGGCTCATCCAGTTCATTCCCAATATCACATCGATGCCTAGCCCCGGTAAAATTACCAGATCAACCTGATAACTTCGCCCTTCTATCACAAACTGTACATCCCCAACTACCAGCTTGGTTGGGATAATACCACTGGCAGCCCTAATACAATAACCCTCACCCTCAACAGTATATGTTTTCTGCATAAACTTGGATGCAAATGATGGACTAATGAAGGAATGCGAAGCACCTGAATCAAATAGTACAACTGCGGGGTGTTGGTCAATCAGAAACTTACCGGCAGTCACTACCTCACCTGAAGGAATCTTAGTAATATTTGTGTGGTTCACTTGTCCTGGACGGCCACCCTGGTAATTATTCTTCTTAGGGTAAGGGCATTCCCTTGCCCAGTGGCCTGTCTTATTGCAATTCCAGCACGGCATGTTGCTTGGTGGAGCTCTGGAACTGCCCTGACTGGTAGTGCCCTTGGGAAGAGCAACCGTAAATGCCTTGCGAAACCCAGTCTTGGCGGGATTCTTCTTCTGCGGGGGGCAAAACTTGGCGGCTGATGCTGGAGGACGGAATGGAGCCCTTTGTGCGACGGGAGCCTTAGATTGTGAGGCACCCGCCTCATAGGCCCTCTTACAACTTTTTGAAGCAGCATACACAGCATTGTTGTTCTCTTGCGATAAAGCATCACTCACAAACTCATTAAAATGAGCGCACTTGCAATTTCCCATGGTCTTCATCAGCTTGGGGCTAAGTCCCCGCTTGAAGCTTGCAATCTTCTTGGCATCTGTGTCCACAAACTCGGTAGCATACCTTGCAAGGTTGTTGAAAGCTTGCAGGTATTCGTTCAGGCTCTTGTTTCCCTGAGTCAGCTTCATGAACTCTGTATGTTTGATCGCCATAAGACCAGGAGGAATGTAATTTCCCCTGAAAGCAGACTTGAACTGATCCCATGTGATTTGGGCATTAGCAGGCATAGTGGACCAATGATGACTCCACCAGATGCCAGCAGGCCCATGAAGTTGATGCGATGCGTACTCAGTTTTTAGCACCTCAGTCAAGCGGAGCAGATGGAACTTCTGCTCGAGAGTATTCAACCACTCATCAGCTTGTAGAGGCTCCTCAGCCTCCTTGAAGATTGGAGGTTTCGTGTCAAGAAAATCCTTGAAATCACTGTATTGGTTTGGATCCGGTCCTTGGCGTGGACCACGGCCATCACGATTCGCAATCGTACGGAGGGCCTCGGCCATAGTGCGCTGTCCTTCCGCAAGCATTGCTATAAGTTCCGTTGGTGTGGGTGGTGGTGGCGGAAGATCATCATCATCACTCGCACCGGCGGAACGAGTACGAGGCATCTGCACAATGCGCAACCAGTAATTATTGATGATGTCAGCACATTGGAGAAGAACAATATAATCTTGCCAAACTGTATTTACTGACGAGAATGAAAACTTCATACAATAAACAGAGGCAATAATTCATTCTCCAATCACCACATCATCAAGTAAATTACTAGCGCTATACGCAGTGCATTCCAACATGACAAGTTTTAAACTTCACCATTACGATACGCATCCCAAAGGGAGCGAATTGAGGTACTTTACCAGTATGACTGCAAAAGCTTAACTAGTGAGACTTGCTAACGAACTACTCGTCGAAGTGATTACTGTCCACATTGGAGACACCTTGGACTTCTTCTAGGTATTCCTCTCCTTCAAACTTCTTGCCGAGAGATTTCACTTTAAACTTGGGATAAGCAATTATAAGGGAGGGAGTAATGCAATATGAATGTCATGAGTGAATATGATGCATGCTCGTTCCGTACGTCTTCACAAACCTAAGAAATTTTAAGCTTTAGCGGACTATACGGTGGCATACATACGTTCTCTCAATTAGCGGTAACTAGTCGATCTACACGGTGCGTTGTTAGCGTACCTGTAGAAAAACTTCATTGCAGCCCAACCCAACAAGATATAATGCTAATTACACAAGTAGTACTAAGATACTCTCCATATATACATCCCCCGATATATATACTTCGGTATCCAAACTACCCGAGAAATGTACCCCCAATTAAGTACCTTCATATATACATGTATGCAACATGTAAATACTCCAGTAACCACAACTAACTCTCCCCTAGACCGACGGTTGGACGGCCATGCTCTCGCAACTCACACTTACCTTAGCGTAGAGGCAATTGATCCATACATTACCATTCAAATGAATGGCATCCATGCAATATCACGCCGCATGGACGACGAAATAGAAATAATCAATTCCCCCAGTTAGTAATTATATATAAGCCACCTAAAAGTCCTTAAGTGGGCTATAGGGGATGTGATCACCAGTATACCATAAAAAATTTTAGTTTTGAACACTTATATATAACTATAAGTTTGAAAACCATTTTAACAACAAAAGCTTTTTGTTTTAAATAGCCGTAAGACATGTTTAATGTTGAATCTAGCTCTGATACCAGCTGTCACAGAACCAACCAATTTATAAGAGCACAAGTACAAAAACAATCGCCGAAACGATCAAATTCTCGAACTTGAGCCCATATAAACCCGGTAGTCAACCGAAATCTCGAAGGATTTCAAACCAACTTGCATACAACCAAGATCACAGTAATCCAACATAACATATCGTACGTTACAACATTTCGCAGATGTTCGCAAATAGATTACATCATCACAGAGTCATTGTTATTACAAAACAAGTCTTGTAAAACATGCGGAAGCAAATAGTTTAACTCACACACCGAGTTCAAATACACATACTGGTTGGTTGATCATAGACCGCAAAAGCATTCAGATAAGAGAGAGGAGATCATGCCCATGATCTAGTCCTCATCACCCGCCGGGTGCAGACAGTACTTGCAGAATCCCTGATATAGAAGGTCATCTGCAACAAGAGGGAATAAACCCTGAGTACGGGAATGTACTCAGCTAGACTTACCCGTCGAAAACCAAACAAATGACACCAAGGATTATGCATAGCTTAATGTAGTGGAGCTGGCTGACCCTTTCTTTTTGCAGAAAAGCATAAGTAATAATGATCAACTCTTAACCTGAACTAGCAGTGACTTTTTAGCCATTAACCTGTCATCTATATTAGCACCTGTACTAAGCAATCATTTTATTAGGGTGCAAACATTAATAACCATATCAGGTATTCATTGTGGCAACCTTATCATCATCCATTTAACCATATCGTTAAATTAATTGAATCTACGTTGCCGCTGCTCAGTCAAGTTCTCACTATCCGGGAGAGACGGCGATTCGAATCGATTCCTATCCAGCTGGAGGGGTATTCCTAAACACAAACCCTGCTTCCCCTGTCAGGGTCGCAACAAGTCACCTTTGGTACGATTCAGGAGTCGCGAGTCCGAACAGATCGACATTCTCAGAGACCCACTCTGCCAAGGTTGTTCGGGACTCTAACCCGCCTTGGGCTTATGCCAATGGCTCTCCGCACATCCTTACTACCTCCAGAATGTCGCCACTGCTCGCGTCCCCGGCCTGAGTCGAGCTACTAGGCTTCGCGGTCGGAACGACTTATCCGGCTAGCTAAGTGTTAGGCTGCGTTCAACATGACATGAGGACGTACAGCGTATCGGTCCTTAAACGACTCAGACAGAGTCACTATGTTCAAACCTACACAAGACCCCGCCCGGTCTTAATTCATTATTCACATGTTCGCTGTAGTTTGCATATTCCAACTTAAGCCCTATTCAAATCACTTTACTTACCAAGTTTATACAACCTAATGTATAATTGCTCATCTTCAGTTAACGACCTAGCACCTGCACCTAAGCATATTCTCAAGTTAGGCTAACCCCTAAACAATCAACGAGAACATTGCAACCACATACACTCAAGCAATTGTATTTCAGCAAAATGAATACTATGTAGCGGTGCAGTAAACTAGCTATAACTGGAGATTTATAAATCCAATTGATATGCAACAAGACAATCTGGAAAGCTTATAAAATTGTCTACAAAACATTTTCAGACCTCAAAGCATGATTCAAACCTTTACCAGGTCGAATTCATCAATCAACAGAAGTCTATCCTCACAAGGCAGAGAATCAGCAAAAACTGCAACCTAACTTTAAACAGCTGTAGTTTCTAAACTATTGGGCCAAATGCCCTCAAATTTTGACAGGAGCTAGCTACCTAATTTATCTACAACTCTTGTATTCAACTCATTCATAGAAAACCAAATTATCATGGGGAGCTTTCTAAAGTCCCCAGATCTGTCCAGAGGGACATGATGCAAACAATTAATTATTAACTTATGATATAAACACTTAATTGGACAAAACTAACTTTACTGATATATCACACATATCACAAGAACACCAGAAAGTAGGGGTTTCATCACCAAAACATTTCCTCTAATACCTTTCTTAATTTATTTAATTAATTAGAGAAAATAGTAAACATATATGAAAACTACCCCATTAATTCTACAAAAATTACAGTAGACACTACATGCTCTAAGTAGACTACCATAAAAATTTCACACCATTTGAGCAAGTATAAAAGCCTACACAAAAATGATAAGGCATAATGGCTTAAATTAGCATAATTAGGAAACCCTAACGAAAAGTGTCAAGCAACAGATTTCATATTTTTCCTAGCATCCTTAGGGTACTAGGATACTACCTACCAAGTTTCATGGCCATTGGATTCATAGATTAATTACTAAAATTTACACAAGAATCATCCAATGATAAAAGGAAAATCTATAACTCAAAAACTACACATGCAATGACTCTTAAATTTTAACCAGAGCTTCTACTATACAAGACTAGCTTACCCACAAAATTTCATAATTTTTGGATCACAGAAACTCAAGATATGATTTAAACAAGTTTGCATGCATTCAAAAACACTTTTCAAGTTCCTATTTAATTCACCCAAAATTTCTACATAATATGCTCAAGATATATTTTTCTTAAATACTAGACCTAACAGTGAGTCTAACAAAATTGGAAGTACTCAATTTGGATCTACACATTTGAAGATACAAAAATATCAAATCAGCATTCAAAACTGAATTTTTGAACTATCCTTTCTAACTCAGTCACTGACAAGCGGGGTCCACTTGTCAGCTGGGCCCGCGCGCCAGTGACACAAAACAGGGGAGCCGACGCGGACCGGCATGGGAACGACGGAGCTCACCGGCGGTGAGGTCTCCGACCAAATCAAGTGTACCAACGTGCTCCCCTAAGCAACCCGCACTGATTGGTACCAAGAAGAGGACCTATTCCTAACCCTAGCCTTGCCGGCGGCGAGAGCAGCGGCGGTGCGCAAGGTATGGCGGCGCTCCGACGACGGCGACCCGCCATTGTCCCGCTCGAGCTCGGTACGAGCTCCGCAAGACCACGGCAAAGCTTCCTAGACGAACTAAGGTTCTGAGGTGCAGTGTAGGTGCCTGGCCATGTGCACCGGCCAGCGGCGGCGCTCTGGGCACGCCGACGAGGTCAGCGGTCCGGCGTGAATACAACGAGTCACCGAACTACATCTAGAGGGTAGAAACTATAGCTAGCAGGGAAGCTCATGCTTGCTTTAGCTAGAACGGAGACAAGCCAGGCATGGCCAACGACGGTGAGCTCGTGTATGCGGCCATGGCAGCCATGGCGAGAGCGACCGGCCGTTCCGGCATGCACACACGGTAGCGTCTAACGTTACTCCTACCCGAGCACCAGCAAGCTAGGAGGGTACTAGGATGGTAGAGAGCTCAGCGAGAGAGGGAACAGGGAGATGGGGCCACGATGGCCGTGCGAGCAGCGGCGTTCAGGCTGGCCTCCTGCTCGAGCGCATCGCAAAATGTGGCTCACCAAACGGGGCAACACGAGCACGAAGAGGTGGAGATCGTAGAGGTAATGGTGGCGGAGCTATGGCCGTGATCAATCGGACAAAGGCGGTGAGGCGAGGAAGCAAGACGGAGGCAGAGCTCGCTCGGCAGCAATGGCGGCCGCTGAGCTCGGTCGCTGCAAGCGGTGGAGGCAAAGGAGGAAAATTGGAGTGGCAGAGCGCGTGCAGAGGGCAGCAGGGCGCGCTCCACTTCACGCCGGCCAGCGCGCGGCGCAGTCAGAACGAGCAAGGCGCGTGGCGGCCACGCGGCGGCAACCTCCTGGCCACGGTCGGCCATGACCGGTCGGTCAGAACGGCCATCAGGCCTGATGAAGCCGACTGACAGCGCCAAATGGAGACGATGGATTTCCGAATCCTTTGATCATTAGCGCAAACTCCCTAAACAAAAGTTGAAGACCTATGTGCCAGCTACAAAACTTATTTAGAGACCAAAGTCTAATTTGCAAAGGATGGAGAGTAAAATCGAGCCAAAGTCGAGTTCATGAAACTGAAAACTCAGTTTCATACTTAGAAAAATTCTAAGTGTTGAATCTAACCCCAAAACTAGCTTGTGGGACCCTTTTGAGCATGTTGTGCACATTTTCATGAGTTGGTCACAAAATAACTTTTGTTCCTTACATAATTCTCTACATCTTTGCTTTAGGTTGCTCAGACATGCAATTATCCTAAACCACACTTTTTAAACAGTCAAACAAAAGGGTTCAGGGGTCAAATTTGGTCAAACCATGACTTGGAAACCTAATTAGCCAAAGTGATCAACATGAACAATGTTCCAAAAGACATTCTAGGTGTAACTAAGTTACTTAGGATGATTATTAACCACACCACACATTGGTCACACAAGAATCAAGCAAGGTATGTACTGAAACAATGAAAAACACAAGAAATGTTGCAAATGTTTCCTAGTCATGTTTCACATGTTTCATGATCTCGTTGCATAGTATTAACTAATCTTGTTTCACTAAGTGAGTGGCACATGTTGCACTTAAGTGTTGCATACTTTACATTTCATAAAAGAACAACACACATGAAATATACAACACGTTGCAATGTTTCGAAATTATGTTTCATGTGCTATAAGTTCACGAATGGATGCATGATGCTCATGTTCTTTTATGAAATGCAGTGCAAATGTGGAAGCTAAACACCAGGGGTGTTACACTGCCGACCTTGTAGACGTCAACAGGGACAGCTCCACGTCGCGGTCCTATCCGTTACTGGCGCCATATGCAGGCGCCGCCTGTCGGTCATGGCGCTCCACTCTGTCCTAGCGAACGTCATGGTGAACTGACGCGCCTGTCAGTGTTCGTACGGGGGTTAGGCAGAACAATACCGGAACGCCCGATGCTGTTCCTAATGTGAATCCCCAGGTATGGACCGTCATGGCCGCGCGTTACATCGAGGCATGCCAGTCTCTTCCTTGGTGTCAGAGTTTTGACCAAGCCCATATGCCTGGACCTGGAGTGGTTGGCGGTGGTATGGAACCCCGTCGGGCGAGGCGGAGCCCGCGACCTCGGGGTTGGGTGAGGCGGAGAGCAAACCCAAGGGTTGGGCGAGGCGGAGCCCGCAGCTTCGGGGTCGGGCGAGGCGGAGCCAGCCCTCAGAGGTTGGGCGAGGCAGAGCCCGCGGCCACGGTGTCGGGCGAGGCGAAGCCCGTGGCCTTAGGGTCGGGCGAGGTGGAGCCAGCCCTCAGAGGTCGGGCGAGACGGAGCCCACGGCCTTGGTGTCAGGCGAGACAGAGCCCTACCCCAGAGGTCGGGCGAGGTGGAGTCCGCCCCCAGAGGTCGGGCGAGGCGGAGCCCGCAGCCATGGTGTCGGGCGAGGCGAAGCCCTACCCCAGAGGTCGGGCGAGGTGGAGTCCGCCCCCAAAGGTCGGGCGAGGAGGAGCTTGCGCGCCTGGGGGTCGGTTGGTGCCGTAGTCGCGCTCTTGACTGCTCAGATGAATCAATGTTGATGGTCATTAGCTCCTCCTTTTCGGGTACCATAATATTGGTCCCTAACGGTTAGCTTGTGTAGCTTGCTAATTACCTTCTTGCTTGTGTAGCATAGAAGTAGCTCCCTTACGTGATTAATTTGGTTTAAGTAACCTTATTAGTCACGTTACTTAGTTTTTGTAGCTAAGTAATTTGAGCTCTCTAATTTGGCTTATGTAGCCTTATTATTGAGCAGTGCTAATGAGCTTAGGCTTTATGCGCTTTGCATCACTAGATTGTGTAGGTGCTTCCCGGTTTGGTTGAAATACTAGTTGCTTAGGTTTGTGTGACCTTGTAAGCTAGAATTGGTTAGGTGAGAACTAGCTAGTTAGACACCTTTGTTGCCTATTTATGATCTTTATAAGGTGCTTGAGAACTTAGATAGAGGGATGTAGTCTTGGCTAGACCGATATTTATAATTTCGTATTTATCTCGGTTAGCCGGCGCGATTATTTTTAGAAAGAACTGTTCATCCCCCTCTACTCCGTCATCTCCACTCTACACCATTGTCATATCAACTTCATGCATGGTTGAAAAACTAGTTATCAAAATGCTGTCACTTCAAACACAGATTCACGTGTAATTTGAAATTTTAATTTATATATTACTTGATGCATAATTCACTGGAGAATGGAGGATAACAGGATTTGGCCTAAGAACATCCATCCTTTTCACCGTGTATCTCTTTGCAATCTCAGCCATCCGATGTACAATCCATAGAACATATTCTAAGGAGATAAGCAGCCGGTGCACGCCCCTTGGGGACCAAAGAAATATATCTATGTGGGTATATGTAACTTTTCATCTCCAGTGATTCTGGAAAGGGAATTGACTACATTCCAATCTTGTTCCCGGCTTGTTCATGGAATTCGCACTGTCCCACACAATAAGATTTGATTTACTGCCACTTGATCTGTCCAAAGGCTACCATTTCTTCGTTCAGATGAATGGGCTTGGAAGGTTTGCATCCATCGGATGTGTTGGAGCAGCAAGTTGCAGTTTTGATTCGTGCAGCGTGCATCGAGCCATCAGGAGATCTCTACCTCGGAGTCATATCTGCACAAAGCCGTCGGAAAGATGCAGGATTCCCACTGATATTTTGAACCATCCAGGCAAGGCTTCAGGAAGATGCTAGGTAGTGAAATGGAGACTTCTTTCAAGCGCTTTGCTAGCGTTTCTGAATATATTTTAGGGTAGTGTATGAGCCTGCAGCTTTGTATGGGCTGTTTCCAAAGATAGATTGTGACTTGAGATACTTCAAATCTTTAATCTTTATTTGTGTTTGCCTCTTGCCCTGTGAAATTGGAGATTCTGGATTGAGTATTCTGTGTTGTTTTCAACTGGAAAGGGAGTATATATTGTGTTGAAATTAGTAATATTATTGCCTTGTTGAGTTTTAAAAGAAGAATATATTATTCTGTAGCTTTTTGTGTACAGAGATGTCTTGATTGGTTCTTGCAATTCTACTGACGTTCAAGTTCAGGGTACGCACCACCAGTGAGTTATACGGTCAGCTTGTCTCCTACTTAAAAGTTAAAACAATTGTTTAAGCACTATAACAATAACGGCTTTTGCAGTGACTGTGAGCCATCGCTCACTGCTTATATTCTCTTAGAGCTGAGCCATCATTAGTTGGTATCTGGCCAGCTGCTTGATGCTATCACCAAGTCTTGAACGCAAAAAAGGTTGGTTCAGATTCTACTCTGATCGACAAGTTGACGAATGCGAATCCAGGCGGTCTCTGCTTGGGATCAGATCCTGTCAGCGCTCGCACGAGTAAGTTTCTAGTATTACGCGTCTGGCTCGTATGGTGTGCTTAGAGGACACAAGGTTTATACTGGTTCGGACAAAATGTCCCTACGTCCAGTTCGTCGCTGCTGCTCGTGTTACTAGCTCTAAAAGTTTACAGTAGGGGTTACAAACGTGCGAGAGAGGGACTTGTCCCAAGTCTCTGGTGGAAGGAATGAACGGGTGTCGAGAGCTCGGTTGCTGCTCAACCGTGTGCTTGTGTTGTGTTCTGATTGGTTCGAGGTTCGATAGGTTCGTGATGGTTCAATCGGGTTTGGCCTGAATCGATCCTCTTCATAGGGCGCCCTGCTTTCCCTTCTATAGGCCAAGGGAAAGCACGGGTTACACATGAGAGAAAGAGGAGAACGAGAGGGAGGAGAAGTCCTTCAGGATCGCCGGGTCCTTCTTCTCTTTCATGCGGGCCCCGTCGACCTTATAGACATCAACAGGGACAGCTCCACGTCGCGGTCCTGTCCGTTACTGGCGCCATGCGCAGGCGTCGCCTGCCGGTCATGGAGCTCCACTCCGTCCTGGCGAACGTCGTGGTGAACTGATGCGCCTGTCAGTGTTCGTACGGGGGTTAGACAGAACAGCACTGGTACGCCCGATGCTGTTCCTGATGTGAATCCCCAGGTATAGACCGTCGTGGCCGTGGGTTACATCGAGGAGTGCTAGAGTCTTCCTTGGTGTCAGAGTTTTGACCCAAGCCCATATGCCTGGACCTAGAGTAGTTGACGGCGGTATGGAACCCCGTCGGGCGAGGCGGAGCCCGCGACCTCGGGTCGGGCGAGGCGGAGCGCAAACCCAATGGTCGGACGAGGCGGAGCCCGCGGCCTCGGTGTCGGGTGAGATGGAGCCCGCGGCCTCAGGGTCAGGTGAGGTGGAGCCATCCCTCAGAGGTTGTGCAAGGCAGAGCCCACGGCCATGGTGTCGGACAAGACGGAGCTCGCGGTCGTGGGGTCGGGTGAGGCGGAGCCAGCCCTCAGAGGTCGGGTGAGACAGAGCCCACGGCCTCGGTGTCGGGTGAGGCGGAGCCCTACCCCAGAGGTCGGGTGAGGTGGAGTCCGCCCCCAGAGGTCGGGCAAGGCGGAGCCCAAAGCCACGGTGTCGGGCGATGCGGAGCCTGCGGCCTCGATGTCGGGCGAGGCGGAGCCCTACCCCATAGGTCGGGCGAGGTGGAGTCCACCCCTAGACGTCGGGCGAGGCGGAGCTTGCGCACCTAGTGGTCGGTTGGAGCCATAGTCGCGCTCTTGACTGCTCCGATGAATCAATGTTGATGGTCATTAGCTCTTCCTCTTTGGGTACCCTAGTATTGGTCCCCGACAGTAGCCCCTGCGCTTGCGGTGGAGTAGAATACTCCTTCAGAGGCTTTTCTGAACAGTAGGACTCTGAGGGCCTTGGTCTTCTTTTGTCGCCCACGGCGTGACCTGGTGACGGTGATTCCTTTTCATCGAGATCAGGCCCCTCAGGGGTATAGCCGTGAGATTTGGTGGGTCGGAAAAGATCTTTCCTGATCCTGACCCTTACGGGGGTCTGTTGTTCTACGACCGTGCGCTCAATCTTCGTGCGAGCCCAACTTTCCTCAAGACCCTGCCCGTAGCAGGGGTCCAGTCGAGGATCGACTCGTCTTTGCGATTGTCTTCTCTCAAGCTTTTTTTTTATAAAAACAGAGGGGCCGAGCCGTGCCATGATTTTCCTCTACGGACGAATCATGGTGCTCGGTGAGCTATTAATGGGCTAGTCCGAGTGTGGCCCCGGCATCCCGTTCGCGGGGATCTGGCTTGGGTCAGCTTGGTGACAGACTCCAGATTTTCAGCGGCCAATTCCATATAGTTCTCGGGTCCGCTCGACCGGCCCCTAGGGCTCTGTGCCTTTCTTTGAGAAAAAACCATGGATCGTATCCGGCCGAGACTCAAACGTGGGCCAAGATGCCCGCGGCGCTCGCGCAACCAGGTTCTGTCCATTAGCGGGCCCATCCCTTTCCACCCCTCACTTTAAAAGGCGCCCAGAGCGGTTGTCGAACCCGTCGGTGAGCCAACCTTCGAACTCCTAGGACTAGATGGGCCGTAGTAGCATTTTTAGCTCCGTATTCCTCTTACCTATGACAGGTCATGGCCCGTCCGGAGGGGCAAAACGTCCAGCGAGTTTTCTGAGGGAACGGACAGAGGTTGCGTGCGTGCGCCCCGCGGCGAGACATGGTGGCGGATCATGGTAGGCGCACAGATCTAGGAGGGCAGTTGGTTTCCTCACACCCGTCGCCCTTATAAAACCAAAGGGTTAGCCCCCCGGGTTCCATACCTTGCATCCTTGCCTCTACAGCCATGACTGCCGCCGCTAATCGCTTTGGTTTCCTGTCTCCGCATCTCTGCCACCGTTGAGTCTGCATCCATCCACCCCCACCTCCAATGGATCCATGGTGTCGTTCCAACATCACCTTCCAGCGCATGGAGGGCCTCGTCCGTCAGGGTCTTCTCTGCTCGCGGACCTCGGCCGAGGAGTGGTTGTTGCCCGGCTAGGAGGACTTGACATCGCCGCCCAACAGCTATGTGGTGTCGTTTGCCCACTTCCACGAGCGTGGGCTCGTGACCCCGCCCACAGATTTCTTCGGGGGCTGCTGCACTACTACAAGATCGAGCTGCAACATCTCAATCCCAATGGGATCCAGCACATGATGGCGTTCGTCACCCTATGTGAGGGATTCCTAGGGATCTGCCCCCACTTCGACTTATGGAGGCACTTCATTGTCGTCACCCTCCAGAAGAAGAGGGAGAAGAGCGGCAGGCAGGAGCTGCACATGCCGATGGGATGCGCCAGCATCAAACTCTGGAATGATCGGGTCGGCGAGTACCCATCGATGCGGCGTCAACGTCCAACAAGGGGTGGCACTCGCAGTGGTTCTACCTCAAGAACAACGCCGTCGCCCCTCTGCCGGAGTTCACTGGGCGCCTGATTGAAGAGGCCCCGAAGCCGTGGAGGAAGTGGGGCGTCCCGGAGAAGGACAAGAAGAAGATCCGAGACCACGTTGCCACCATCCACATCCTGAAGGAGAATGGCCTGAAGGGGTCAGGCGTCATTGGGGCTTACCACACAAGGAGGGTGGCGCCATTGATGACGCGCATGCTCTCGCTGTACGCGATGGCATCTGAGGCGTCGTTCGACGGAACGACGCTCACCGAGGGGATGCTCCCCAACTCTGAGATCATGCAACACATCAAGGAGGTAATGGAGCCTTTGTGGGATGACACGGGTGCCACGCTCGACTTCATCTACCCGGTGCTGGGGCATCCACCGATGCAGCCGGAGCCAGGCCACGTCGTCTTCGTAAGTTTCCCTTTCTCTTGGCTTCTCTTTAATTGATTTCTCGACCCCTTGATACTAACTTTGAGAGGGGCAAGACCAGTTGAGGGACCTCATCCTCATGGATCATCCGGCACCGTTGCCGAGGGATTTGGCCGTGAGGACGACAAATCGTGCCGAGGGCGAGCAGCTGAGGAAGGTGAAGGAGGACAAGAAGAGGAAGAAGCAGCGAAAGCTATAGGCGTGGGAACGAGGGGAGGACACTGACAACGATGATGATGACGACAATGGATACGATGATGAGGTAGTCGACGATATCGAGTGGGACAACCTAGAGGACGAGGATGCGCTGATAGGTATCGGTTCATCCTTGCAGGCGTTGGGACCCTTCCCGTTCCACGAAGGGGAGGGTATGTCCGGGGAGCCAGTGGAGGCGGGCCATACCGTCGGCCTATCCCAGGAGCCAATAGGGGCAGGCGGCTCTACCATCACGCCCGAGGTGCCAGCGGAGGCGGGCGGCTCCATCGTCGCGCCCCAAGAGCCAAGGGGAGCGAGCCCCTCTACCCAGGAGTAGGGGGTGGGCTCAAAACGGCCTTGCTCTGACGAGGCAGAGCAAAGGTCGGGGGGTTCGCCCCCCAAACTCATCTGCTGCCCGACAGCGCTGAGGTGAGTTATCGGTTCCTCTATTTTTCCTGTTTTGATCGGATTTCATCGTGGCTTATGTTTTTCGTCCCTTGCAACGTCGATAGGCAGCGGAATCCATTGGCGCTGGCGCTGAAGAAGAGCATTGCCCTCCAATCAAGGCGGCAGCCATCGGCTGGTGTTGCGTCTGTTTCGGGAGGGAGTGGCGTCGGTGTGACCGCGTCATCGGTTGGTCGGACGCTGCCCATGGTGGCTCCTGTGGCCCCGGCGGGACGGGCGGACACAGGGGCTCAAGGGACGCCTTCAGAGGTTGCGGAGCAGCCGGTGATGGCCATGATACCACTGCTGCTGGCGGGGCAGATGGGACTGCTGACCGCGCTCGTGGTGCCGATCGTGGCGGGCATGGCGTAGCCGGTTGTGACCCTGCCGACCCCGGTGGAGGTGGCGGCGGCCATGATAGATGTGTCAAAGCCGAGCACAACCACACCGGCACGCCCTGTGTTGTCGGCGGCCCAAGAAACAGTGCCTGGCGTGGGCCCAATGGAGGAGGACGTGGCCAAGGGGTCCCCAGGAGTCGTGGTGCTGGAAGAGAGGACAGCGTCCACACCGCTGATCCCTTTCGTCGCTGGAGGTGGCATCTCGGTGGAGACGTCACGATGAGAGGGGTCGGCGGCGCTTGCAGCTGGCGGGGAGTTGTCCCTAGCCCTGATGTCGGTGGGCAGTTGCTCGCCCGCGCGGGGTGAGCCCCTGCTCCGGTGGACGAATCCGCAGGATCTGACGTCGATGCTTTTCACCCTAGATGACGCCACCGAGAGCATGGAGCGGGAGAGCCTCGGTGTAGGGATCGCGTCCGTGCTTGAGACCCTGAACCATGCCAAGGGCGCATTGCATGATGCCGTCATTCCCTCCGGCTAGGTATTGCTTCATCCTGCTTCTTGCCTTTATCTTCCTTTTTCTATTTTTTGTATCCTGATCATCGTCTTCCTACAGACCCTCATACCTCACAGCTGGGGGAAGTCTCGGTTCCTTGGTCAATAGAAGGAGACCTGGGACCACCTCGTCGAGGAGGCGCGGCTACGTGGGGAGGTGACCACTCAACTTGTTGCCGCCTAGCAGAGGGTGCCGAGCTGACTCCCCTCGCCAAGGAGGCTGAGAAGGCGTTCGGTCATGGGTGGCTGAGGCCCATCGGGATGTCGATGAGGCCGAGAAGGCGTTCGAGGCCCTGTCGGCGAGGTAGCGAAAGGATGAAGAAGAAGCCGCTAGGGTCAGGAAGGAGCGGGATGAGCTGCTCCAAAGGGACATCGAGACCCTCCAGTGGATCCTTGACCTTCTAGGTGAGGTTGAGAAGGAAACGGATCTAAGGCTAAGGGCCAAGGAGAAGCTCGTGGCCCTAGAGAAGATGGCGAGCCTGGATGCTGTGGCGGTCGCTCGGTTGCGCAATGAGCAGGATGAGCTGCTCCAAACCACAGAGAGGCTCTGCTCAGAATGTGGCACGGCTCACGAGGAGTGTGACCAGGCTTTCCGATAGTGCGACCAGGATTGCTAAGAGCGTAATGATGCGCAGCAGAAGGTCAGCTCCCTCTAGGCCGAGCTCGAAAGTGCGATGACCCAAAAGCTAGAGGTTGAGAGTGTTTCTACTGGGCTAGCCATGGACCTCACCGAGGTGAGGAGGAGTCTTCAGGCAGAAAGTGACGAGCTCGGTATCCTGAGTGCCGCCCTCGGAGTGGTCTACAATGACCTTCAGGTGGTGCGGTCGGAGGGGACCATCTCGCTCGTGGCTCGTGCCATCGAGATCATGGCTTAGGTGCACCAGCTCAAGAGGAATGCTCTTCACGCCAGGGTCAATTAGTCCTTCATGATTGCTCATTCTCATTATGGAGACAGCATCGACCTTGGAGATGATGAGCCACGGCTATGCGCCTAGCTATGAAGTCCACGAGCTAGAGGAGATGGAAGCAGCGGTGGCTCCCCTTTTGTAGGACCTGGTGGATAGGATAGAAGACGTAGTTCTCCCCCAGAGGGGCTAGTTAGTTAGATAAGTCGGAAGATCATCTTTGTAATAATCGAACAAGTTTCGACCCCTGTGTTTTCTTCGAACAAGTCTGTTCTTTTCTTTCGGTGTGAACAAGTTTGTTTTTTCTCCCTTTTTATGTGCGAAAAAGGGTTAATGCGTTCTGACCCTTTTGTTTGTTAAGACCGTAGAGCTCGGGGCACGGGTGAACAAACTCTAATCATGCTGGTGAGGAAGAGTGTTGTAGCTGCTAGGGTGTAGGTTTCTTGCAGTCCGACCAACGTTACTCAGTCGTTCGTTTTCGCAAACCTTGCCACTAGGTTTTTAACATGAGGAAGGCATCGGGCACGGCGACTGTTTCAGAAAGGGTGTATATATACCCTTACTAGCCCTCGAGTGAGACCCGACCCCTTGCCGTTGCTAGGGTCGGGTGTCACTGAAGATTGAGGAGAGGATAGCGAAACTAGTAGGAGAAAGCGTCTCTTGTTTTAGAAATGTTATTCTTAGTTTTTGCACGTACCCCCTCCCTAGGATCTGAGCTAGCATTCTGTGACCGCGCATTCGGTCTCCTTGCGAGTCCAACTTTCCCTAAGCCCCCGCTTTCAACTTTCCTTGAGCCCCCGCACATAGCGGGGGCCAGTTGAGGGTCGGCTCGTCTTTGTGGTTGTTACCCCATCCGCGGTTTCACAGTCGGAGGGGTTGAGCTAACGTCACTTGCCTCGATAGCTCGAGTGACGCGCTCGGTGAGCTCACTAACGGGCATGTTTGAGTGGAATCCGGGTCCATCTTTCATGATGGGGTCGGCATAGCCCTCATATGGCATTCCACTGCTCCTTAAACCGCCTCCCGGCAGATGCCTGAGTCGCTCCAGAGAGCGACTCAGGTGGCGCACTGTCCTCCCCTTGATGGAGATTCTGTGGCCTCGGCTCGAGGTTAGGATCGAACGAGAAGGTTGAGATGACCCTGTCCGCTTCTAAGCAGGTTGAGCGAAGGTCGTAGGGGCTCATCTGTGTTTTCTCCCCTAGCTCTATTCGACGCGAGGCAGCCTCGAGCCCTTCATGGGCCGGCCTTCGAACCCTGATCAGTTGGGTTCTCGAGTTAGGGTCGGGCGGCTTGAGCCCCTGAGCCCTGTTGGGCTTGGTAGGGGTCGGTCTAATTTCATGCGTCACCCCATCCACGGTTTCCGCAAATGGAGGGGTTGAGCTAAGGACACTTGCCTCGATGGCTCGAGTGTCGCGCTCGGCGAGCTCGCTAACGGGCATGTCCGAGTGGAATCTGGGTCTGTTGTTTGTTGGCGGGGTCGGCATAGCCCTCATGTGGCATTCCACTGCTCCTTAACCCGGCTCCTGGCAGATGCCGAGTCGTTCCAGAGACCGACTCAGGTGGCCCACTAGCCTCTCCTCAATGGAGATTCTGTGGGCTTGGCTTGAGGTTAGGATCGAACAAGAAGGTCGAGATGTCCCTGTACGCTTCTGAGCGGGGTCAGGCAAGGGCCGCTGGGGCTCATCTATGTTTTTCTCCCCTAGCTTTATTTGATGCGAGGCGGCCTCGAGCCCTTCATGTGTCGGCCTTCGAACCTCGGTCGGTCGCTGCTCATATCGAATGAGATGACTACTGCTTCGTGACGCGACACAAAGCATTGTGATGCAGCAATTGCATATGCAATGCTTGGATGTATGGGATGAATGTATGGATGAATGTATGAATGAATGCATGAATGCATGCATGAGGATGGATGAATGAATGATCATGCACTAGAAAAGTAGGAGCAAGGGTTGGTAAAGTTACCTCGATGGCTTGAGTGATGGGTTCAGGGAGCTCTTACTGGATATGTTCGAGTGAAATCTAGGTCCATCGTTCATGACGGAGTCGGCCTATCTCGTGTGGGGTATCCTGCTGCTCCCTACCCGTCTCTCGGTAGTAGCCCAAGCCGTCTAATCTACCTGGGTGACCTACCGCCTCTCCTCAATGGAGATTCCATAGGTGGGCCCCTCCAAACCCTTCTCGGGAAGGCGGAGGCTAAAGCTCGGGGTACGGGGACAAAAACTCTGACCACGCTGGTGAGCAAAAATGTCATAGCCGCTGGGGCGTAGGTTTCTTGCAGTCCAACCAGTTTTACTCAGAGTTTGTTTCCACACACCTTGCCTTTAGTTTCTTAACGTGATAAAGGGTCGGGCATAGAGAATGTCTACCAAATAGACCCTCTTGCCAGACCCTGTGTGAGGCCTGACCTCTTGCCGTTGCTGGGGTCAGAGGCTCGATAGTGAAATTAATAAGAGAAAACATGCGTAAATTAAGGGTTACCCATCTCTTGGCAGCGGCCCGAACCGTCCGATCAACTTGGGTGACCTGCTGGCACATGACTTACCTTGATGGCACGAGTGATGGGTTCAGGGAGCTCTTACCAGATATGTTCGAGTGGAATCTGGGTCCATCGTCTGTGATAGAGTCAGCATAACCTGCATAGGGCATCCTACTGCTCCTTACCCATCTCTCGGCAGTGGCCAAGACGTCCGATTGACTTGTGTCACCTGCTGACATAGGACTTACCTACGGAGATAGAGGATGAGATCATCCCCCCTAAGAAATTAGTCAGGCAGATAAGCCAGGCGGCGAACATGTAATAAATGGACAAGCTCTTAAATTTTGTTATGGCCTAATAGATTTTTAGCCCTTCTCCCCTTTTCGTATAAAAAGGTTAGTGCATTTTAACCCCTTCTGTCATTAAGGCCGTAAAGCCCAGGGTGCGGGTGAACAAACTCTAATTACGCTAGTGAGCAAAGGCGCCGTAGCCGCTGGGGCGTAGGTTTCTCGCAGTCCGACCAGTTTTACTCAGCGTTCATTTCTGCAACCCTTGCTTCCAGGTCTCAATGTGAGAGAGGGTTAGACATAGAGAATGTTTGCTAGGTGGATATACTCTTAAACGCATACCGACTCTTTCCTTAGTTAAGGCTAAAAAGCTCGGGTGCAGAAAAAACTCTAATCACGCTAGTGAGCAAAGGCGTCGTAGCCGCTGGGGCATAGGTTCTCGTAGTCCGACTAGTTTTACTCAGCGTTTGTTTCTGCAAACCTCGCTTCTGGGTCTTAACGTGAGAAAGGGTCAGGCATAGAGAATGTCTACCGGTTAGATATGCTCTTATTAGTCCCTGAGCGAGGCCCGACCCCTTGCCGTTGCTAGGGTCAGGTGTCAGTAAAGATCGAGGAGTCGATAGCAAAACTGATAAGAGAAAGTGTGCATTTATTAAGGGTAAAAGCAACATAGCTGCTCGATGTTCTAGGCATTGATGAAGACTTTGTCGTCGATGGTCTTGAGCTTGTAGGTGCCTGGTTGAAGCACCTCCGCAATGACATATGGTCCCTCCCACGGTGGAGAGAGCTTGTGGCGGTTCTTGTTGCTCTGGATGAGGTGGAGCACCAGGTCCTCGACATTGAAGGCCCGACCCCGCACTCAACGGCTGTGGTACCGGCGCAACGCTTGCTGGTATTTGGATGAGCGAAGGAGGGTGACGTTGCACGCTTTGTCTAGCTGGTCCATGGCATCTTTGAGGGATGCCTCGGCTCCCTATTCGTCATATGCCCTGACCCTTGGCGCTCCATAGTCGAGGTCAGTCAGGAGGATAGCCTTGGAACCATAGACCATGAAGAATAGCGTGTAGCCGGTGGCTTGGCTAGGGGTCATCCTTAGGCTCCAGAGCACCACAAGAAGCTCTGTGACCCATCGTCCGCCAAACTTGTTCAGACGGTTGAAGATCCTAGGCTTAAGGCCTTGTAGGACCATGCCATTTGCGTGCTCGACCTACCCGTTCGTGCGGTGGTGCGCCATGGCGGTCCAATCGACACGGATGTGGTATTCATCGCAGAATTAGAGGAACTTCTTTTCGGTGAACTATGTGCTATTGTCCGTGATGATGGAGTTCGGGACTCCAAAGCGATGGACGATGTCAAGGAAGAACAGCACGGCTTGCTCGGACTTGATCGCGGAGATCGGTCGAGCCTCTACCCACTTTGTAAACTTGTCTATAGTGACAAGCAAGTGCTACAGCCCCCAAGACCACAAAGGACCACGTGATGGGGATCGTCTGGAGTGCTTGGGCCAGTAGGTGGATCTACCGAGTGTAGTATTGACACCCTTCGTAGGTGCGCACAATATGTTTAGCGTCGGCTACCGCGGTCGGCCAGTAGAAGCCTTATCAAAACGTGTTTTCGACCAGGGTTCTAGGCACGGCATGGTGACCATAGACCCCACTGTGGATGTCGCTCAGCAACTACTTCCCTTGTTCGATTGGGACGCAGCGCTATAGGATCCTAGTGTGGCTTCGCTTATAGAGCTAGCCCTCAATAAGGACAAAGGACTTGGCATGATGCATGAGCCACCAAGCCTCCATCTTGCCTGTTGGCTGCGCCTCATGGAGGAGGTAGTCAAGGTAAGGTGTCCTCCAGTCAGCTAGAGGGTCAGGCTCTGTCACTGGATCCTTGTCAAGCTTCATGACCTTAGGGTCGGATGAAGCCGACGGCTGGCTAGCCCCTGAGCCCAGGGCAGGCGGGCCGCCACTGGCTTGTTCTGGCTCCTCATAGCGGACCGAGGGCTTGTGCTAATCACTGGCGAAGACGCCCGTTGGCACCGGCTCTCAACCGGACGCCGCTTTCGCCAGTGCGTCGACCGCCTCATTGAGACGCCTAGGGATGTGATTGAGCTCGAGACTATTGAACTTGTCCTCCAGCTGGTGGACTTCTTGGCAATATGCAGCCATCTTGGCATTGTGACAGCTCGACTCCTTCATGACTTGGTTAATGACTAGCTAGGAGTCACCCCGGACGTCGAGGCGTCGGATACCCAACTCGATGGCGATACGTAGGCCATTGATGAGCGCCTCATATTCAGCCACATTGTTGGAGGAGGGGAAATGGATGCGAACTATGTACCTCATGCGTACCTCAAGGGGCGAAACAAAGACCCGCCCTGTGTCGGCACCTTTCTTTATCAGTGATCCATCGAAGTACATCGTCCAGTACTCTTGGTCGACGACTGATGGTGGCATTTGGACCTTGGTCCACTCTGCAACAAAATCAGCTAGCACTTGGGACTTAATAGCCGTCCAGGGGGCATACGAAATGCCTTGACCCATTAGCTCGAGTGCCCACTTTGTGATTCTTCCTGTAGCATCCTGGTTTTGGACAACCTCTTCGAGGGGGAAGGACGTCACGACCATCACCGTATGTGACTCGAAGTAGTGATGCAACTTCCTCTTGGCGATAAGGATGGCGTACAGGAGCTTCTAGATTTGTGGGTAGCGGGTCTTGGAATCGGACAAGACCTCGCTAATGAAGTACACGGGACAATGTATTTTGAGGGTGTGCCCCTCTTCTTCTTGCTCCACCACCAGGGTGGCGCTGACCACTTGCGTCATGGCCGCAATGTAGAGCAGAAGCGGTTCTCCGTCGGTCAGAGGGACCGGGATCAAGGCCTTCGTCAGAAGCTGTTTGACCATGTCAAGTGCCTCCTGGGCCTCGGGCATCCATTCAAAATGGTCGGCCCTCTTTAGTAGCCGATAGAGGGGAGACCTCGTTCGCTGAGGTGCGAGATAAAGAGGCTGAGCATGGTGAGGCACCCTGCAACTCGCTGTACCCCCTTTATGTTCTGAATTGGGCCCATCCTCATGATGGCTGAGATCTTCTTTGGGTTGGCTTCGATGCCACGCTCAGAGATGATAAAACCTAGCAGCATACCCCTTGGAACCCCGACAATGCATTTCTTGGGGTTGAGCTTAATGTCGTTTGCTCAGAGTTTTGCGAAGGTCTGCTCTAGGTCGGTTATGACCTGGTCAACCTATTTTGACTTGACCATGATGTCATCCACATAGGCCTCAACGGTTCTCCTGATGAGGTCTCCAAAACACTTAAGCATACAATGCTGGTATGTAGCCCCCATGTTTTTTAGACCGAACAGCATTGTGATGTAGCAGAACGATCCGAATGGGGTTATGAAAGATATCATGAGCTGGTTGGATTCTTTCATCGTGATCTGATGGTACCCGGAGTATGCATCAAGGAAGCAAAGGGTTTTGCACCCTGAGGTCGAGTCAACTACTTGGTCTATGCATGGCAAAGGAAATGGATCCTTTGGACACGCTTTGTTGAGACCCATGTAGTCAACACACATTCTCCATTTCCCACTCTTCTTTCGTACAAGAACGAGATTGGCTAACCACTCGGGGTGGTATACTTCCTTGATGAACCCGACCACCAAAAGCTTCATAATATCCTCGTTGATGGCCCTGCGCTTCCCTTCGATGAAGCAACGCAGACGCTGCTTCATCGGCTTGGAGCCTGGCCTGATCTTCAAGGTGTGCTCGGCGACTTCTCTCGGAATGCCTAGCATGTCCAAGGGTTTCCATGCAAAGATGTCTTTGTTGGCGCGAAGGAAGTCGATGAGCGCGCTTTCCTATATGGAGGAAAGCATAGTGCCAATGCGCACCACCTTGCCCTTGGAGCCGCTAGGGTCTATGAGGACCTCCTTGGCGCCCTCCACAGGCTCAAAAGACCTGGGCGACCACTTAGGGTCGGGTGCTTCTTCGGCGACCTCCTTCCTGATGGTCGCGGGCTCCTTGGAGGCAACGATTGCTGCGCTGTGTTCGCAACACTCAACCTCGCACTCGTAGGCACGCTGGAAGGAGGTGCCAATGGTGATGACCCTGCATGGTCCCGGCATCTTCAACTTTAGATAGGTGTAGTTGGGGACGGCCATGAACTTCGCATAGCATGGACGTCCCAGGATGTCATGGTAGGTTCCGTGGAACCCAACCACCTCGAAGGTAAGGGTCTCCATCCTATAATTGGTCGGATCCCCAAAGGTGATGGGCAGATCGATCTCCCCAAGTGGCATGGCCTGCTTTCTAGGCACGATGCCGTGGAAAGGCACTCCGATCGGTCGGACGCGCGATCGGTCGATGCCCATGGTGTTGAGCGTTTTTGGCATACATGATGTTGAGGCCGCTATCTCCATCCATCAGTACCTTGGTGAGCCACTTCATGCCGATGATCGGGTCGACCATGAGTGGATATCTCCCTAGTTGTGGGATGCTCTCCGGGTGGTCGGTCCGATCAAAGGTTATGGTGGACTTGGAGGAAGGTAGGCGAGGCCGGCTTAGCCGTATAAACCTCGCGTCGCGCGAGCTTCTGGCGACACTTGGAGTCATAGGCCACCGACCCTCCAAAGATCATGAGGTAGCCATCCAGCGTCGAAAAGCTTTCGTCCATCCCCTCAGCGTCGTCCGCGATTGGCTTGGGGTCCTTCCCATGCTCCCCCCTGTTGAAGCTTCCGGACAAGAACCGCTTCATGAGGCCGCAGTCCTTGTATAGATGCTTGACGGGGAAAGCATGGTTCGGGCATGGCCCTTCAAGCAGCTTCTCAAAGTGGTCCAGTGTACCATCTATGGGCTTCCGACCCCCCTTGCGGTCGGCGGCGGCCACGAGCAAGCCCTCGTGCTGCTGCTTGTTCTTCTTCTTGCTGGGATGGTTGGAGGTGCCTTCACCGGTGTCCTTGTCCCGCTTCGCCTTGCCCTTGAGGCAGTCAAAGATCGCTCCGACCGCCTCCTCACTCGAGGCGTGGCTGGTGGCACTGTTGAGGACCTCCTTGGTGGTTCGTGGGCCCTTACATCCCAGCTTATGGACCAGAGACTCGCAGGTGGTCCCAGATAGGAAAGCTCCTATGACGTCGGCGTCGGCGACGTTAGGCAGCTCGTTGCACTGCCGGGAGAAGCGCCGGATGTACCCACGATGGGTTTCCTCGGCCTTCTGTCGGCAGTTTTTGAGATCCCATGGGTTACCAAAACGCTTGTATGTGCCCTGGAAGTTTCTCACGAAGATCTCTTTTAGGTTTGCCCAACTTTGTATTCTGTTGGGCGAAAGGTGTTCCAACCATGTTCGTGCCGACTCGGCCAGGAATAATGGAAGGTTGTGGATAATGAAATCATCATTATCCGCTCCACCGGCTTGGCAAGCAAGCCGATAATCCTCATGCCATAGTCCGGGGTTCATTTCCCCAGAGGATTTCAGGATGTTGGTTGGTGGTCGGTACCGTGGTGGGAAGATGGTGTTAAGGATGTGTCGACCGAAGGCCTGAGGTCTCGGTAAGTCAGGGCTCGGGCTTCGGTCCTCACCGCTGTCGTAGAGTCCACCATGATGAGGGTGGTAGCCACAGCTAGCCCCCTCCCTCGTATCGCCGTGGGCACGTCTGCGGGCATCGAGGGTGTCGCGCGCGTCGTGGTGGCGCCCGAGACGCTCATGCACCAGGACCGCGGTGCATAGCTTGCCACCTTGCGGCGCCTGGTGGACTAATGCGTCCTTGTTGGGTCACTCTGAGGGCGTGCGCTGGCTGGTGTCGAGCTCGCGTCGGCGGGACAGCGAGCTCTCGGCCTGCTACACCGCCGCACACTCGAGTAGCGTGCGAATCTCGCGGTGGGCCCAATAGTCCTCGGGCATCGCGGGCCCTAGAAGCCCCTGGAGCAAGGCCGTCTGGCTCGCCCGGGTGAAGTGTGGGAGGACTTCATCGTCCTCGATGATCCTCCAGTTCACGTCGCGGGCCACGGCGCGCGTACGCCCACGGTCTCCATGGCGCTCGATCTATCGATCGAGCTTTGCGCGTTCCTGCTCGAGCTGGAGTCGTGCTTTCTCAAGCTCTTGGTGCTGGGCCTTCAGCTGCTCCACCCGTAGGCATGATGGGTCCCCTGCATCCCCCTTGGCCTCATCGTTGAGGTCGTTCGTTGGGGTAGCCTCTTCCTCGTGGATGCTTTCAACGTGTCCCTCAGGGGTACCTGCCATGAAACATTCATGAGAGGGGTGATGGCTCCCCCTGCTGGAAACAGAGCCGGAGGGTGACTCCAACTCTCCTGTGAGGAGGTCATGGAAAGATTCCATGACATACTCGGTCATCCCCACAAACTCATCGTTCATAGAGGACCAAGGAGTGTGTTGCGCCACAAGGTGGCAAACGGTCTCTGTGGCGTTGCGCAGGCCGAGTGGGAGCGCCGTCGAAGCGCTTTGGATGAGGTATTATGGAGAGAGCGGCTCTCCTCCAACAAGTTGTGCCATGACGTTAGCGAACAAGAATGTGAGGTGGCGCAAGTCCTCCCGGGACCGTTGGGGTCCCAGGAAGGCGTCGAGTTGGCGCTCTAACCTCCCGTAGTCGAAGCCGAGAAGTTGGTCACTCCCAGGGGCGCGGGCCTCCGGTGCGTGTAGCTACAGCTCCTTGAGCGCCTCGGCAATCACGTCGAGGCCAGTGGTGTGGAGAGGTTGGACGGCGGTGGAAGCCTGCGCGAACTCTCCATCATGACAATGAAGTCCAGGTCCCTGAAGCGCACGTGCGTGCCCGGGACCCAGCTGACGTTGTGACTAGCCATCTGAGGCCTGGTGTGGGTGTCGAGACACGCAAAAGACCCCTACCTGGCGTGCCAACTGTCGGTGTTTCGAGTAACCACCGACGAGTAAATTTCTAGTATTGCGCGTCTGACTCGGATGGTGTGCTTAGAGGACACGAGATTTATACTGGTTTGGGCAGAATGTCCCTACGTCCAATTCGTCGCTGCTGCTCGTATTACTAGCACTGAAAGTTTGGAGTAGGGGTTACAAACGGGTGAGAGAGGGACATGTCCCAAGTCTCTGATGGAAGGAATGAACGGGTGTCGAGAGCTCGGTTGTTGCTCAACCATGTGCTTGTGTTGTGTTCTGATCGGTTTGAGGTTTGATGGGTTTGTGATGGTTCGATCGGGTCTGGCCTGAATCGATCCCCTTCATGGGGTGCCCTGCTTTCCCTTTTATAGGCCAAGGGAAAGCACGGGTTTCGGCGGAGGGAAAGAGGAGAACGAGAGGGAGGAGAAGTCCTTCAGGATCATCGGGTCCTTCTTCTCCTTCATGCAGGTCCCGCCGACCCTGTAGACGCCAACAGGGACAGCTCCATGTCGCGGTCCTATCTGTTACTGGCGCCATATGCAGGCGTCGCCTGCCGGTCATGGTGCTCCACTCCGTCCTGGCGAACGTCATGGTGAACTGACACGCCTGTCAGTGTTTGTACAGGGGTGAGGCAGAACAGCACCGGTACGCCCGATGCTATTCCTGATGTGAATCCCCAGGTATGGACTGTCGTGGCCGCGGGTTACATCGAGGCATGCCAGTCTCTTCCTTGGTGCCAGAGTTTTGACCCAGGCCCATATGCCCGGACCTGGAGTGGTTGGCGGCGGTATGGAACCCCGTCAGGCGAGGCAGAGCCCGCGACCTCGAGGTCGGGCGAGGCGGAGCCCGCGACCTCAAGGGCGGGCGAGGCGGAGCCAGCCCTCAGAGGTTGGGCGAGGCGGAGCCCGCGACCATGGTGTCGGACGAGGCGGAGGCCGCGGCCTTGGGGTCGGGCGAGGCGGAGCCAGCCCTCAGAGGTCGGGCGAGACGGAGCCCACGGTCTCGGTGTCAAGCAAGGCAGAGCCCTACCCCAGAGGTCGGGCGAGGTGGAGTCCGCCCCCAGAGGTCGGACGAGGCGGAGCCCGTGGCCTCGGTGTTGGGCGAGGCGGAGCCCTACCCCAGAGGTCGGGTGGGGTGGAGTCCGCCCCCAGAGGTCGGGCGAGGAGGAGCTTGCACGCCTGGGGGTCGGTTGGAGCTATAGTCGCACTCTTAACTGCTCGGATGAATCAATGTTGATGGTCATTAGCTCCTCCTCTTCGGGTACCCTAGTATTGGTCCCCGACAGTTAGCTTGTGTAGCTTGCTAATTACCTTCTTACTTGTGTACCTAGAAATAGCTCCCTGACGTGATTAATTTGGTTTGAGTAATCTTATTAGTCACAATGCTTAGTTTCTGTAGCTAAGTAATTTGAGCTCTCTAATTTGGCTTGTGTAGCCTTGTTATTGAGCATTGCTAGTGAGCTTAGGTTTTATGCGCTTTGCATCACTAGATTGTGTAGGTGCTCCCCGGTTTGGTTGAAATACTAGTTGCATAGGTTTATGTGACCTTGTAAACTAGAATTGGTTAGGTGAACACTAGCTAGCTCGATGCCTTTGTTGTCTATTTAGGATCTTTATAAGTTGCTTGAGAACTTAGATAGAGGGGTGTAGTCTTGGCTAGACCGATATTTGTAATTTCGTATTTATCTCGGTTAGCCGGCGCGATTATTTATAGATAGGACTATTCAACCCCCTCTAGTCCGCCATCTCCACTCTACACCATTGTCATATCAACTTCATGCATGGTTGAAAAACTAGTTATCAAAATGCTGTCACTTCAAACACAGATTCACGTGTAATTTGAAATTTTAATTTATATATTACTTGATGCATAATTCACTGGAGAATGGAGGATAACAGGATTTGGCCTAAGAACATCCATCCTTTTCACCGTGTATCTCTTTGCAATCTCAGCCATCCGATGTACAATCCATAGAACATATTCTAAGGAGATAAGCAGCCGGTGCACGCCCCTTGGGGACCAAAGAAATATATCTATGTGGGTATATGTAACTTTTCATCTCCAGTGATTCTGGAAAGGGAATTGACTACATTCCAATCTTGTTCCCGGCTTGTTCATGGAATTCGCACTGTCCCACACAATAAGATTTGATTTACTGCCACTTGATCTGTCCAAAGGCTACCATTTCTTCGTTCAGATGAATGGGCTTGGAAGGTTTGCATCCATCGGATGTGTTGGAGCAGCAAGTTGCAGTTTTGATTCGTGCAGCGTGCATCGAGCCATCAGGAGATCTCTACCTCGGAGTCATATCTGCACAAAGCCGTCGGAAAGATGCAGGATTCCCACTGATATTTTGAACCATCCAGGCAAGGCTTCAGGAAGATGCTAGGTAGTGAAATGGAGACTTCTTTCAAGCGCTTTGCTAGCGTTTCTGAATATATTTTAGGGTAGTGTATGAGCCTGCAGCTTTGTATGGGCTGTTTCCAAAGATAGATTGTGACTTGAGATACTTCAAATCTTTAATCTTTATTTGTGTTTGCCTCTTGCCCTGTGAAATTGGAGATTCTGGATTGAGTATTCTGTGTTGTTTTCAACTGGAAAGGGAGTATATATTGTGTTGAAATTAGTAATATTATTGCCTTGTTGGGTTTTAAAAGAAGAATATATTATTCTGTAGCTTTTTGTGTACAGAGATGTCTTGATTGGTTCTTGCAATTCTACTGACGTTCAAGTTCAGGGTACGCACCACCAGTGAGTTATACGGTCAGCTTGTCTCCTACTTTAAAGTTAAAACAATTGTTTAAGCACTACAACAATAACGGCTTTTGCAGTGACTGTGAGCCATCGCTCACTGCTTATATTCTCTTAGAGCTGAGCCATCATTAGTTGGTATCTGGCCAGCTGCTTGATGCTATCAGTCTATCACCAAGTTGCTCGGATTCAGTGGCCGCCTCTGCATCAGCCTGATTCCAAATCTTGAACGCAAAAAAGCTTGGTTCAGATTCTACTCTGATCGACAAGTTGACGAATGCGAATCCAGGTGGTCTCTGCTCCGATCGATAGGAGACCAAATCACCTTTATTCTCACAGTTTTTTCTCAAAAACAAAATCAATATGATATTGTCGGAAACGAATACGGCACCGATGTTCCAATAATTTCGAAAACGATAATCGTTGTTGATGTTTTTGGACCACCGACGAGTAAATTTGTATTTGCGCGTCTGGCTCGGATGGTGTGCTTGAAGGACACGAGGGTTTATAATGGTTCGGGCGGAACGTCCCTACGTCCAATTTGCTGCTGCTCGTGTTACCGGCACTTGGTTTGCAGTATGGGTTACAAAAAGGCGAGAGAGGGAAAGGATAAGTCTCTGGTGAAATAAATGAACGGGTGCTGAGAGCTCGATCGCTGCTTAGCCGTGTGCTCGTGTGGTGCTCTTGTGTTTTTATCTCGTGGTTCGTTCTTGTGCGGATCTGGATTGATCCCCTTCATGGGGCGCCCTGCTTTCCCTTTTATAGGCCAAGGGAAAGCGTGGGTTACAGCGGAGAAAAATGAGAAAAACGAGAGAGAGGAAGGTTTCCAGAATCGCCGGGTCCTTCTTCTCCTTCATGCGGGTCCCACCGATCCTGTAGATGTCAACAGGGACGGCTCCACGTCGTGGCCATGTCCGTCACTGGCGCCATGCGCAGGCGTCATCTACCGGTCATGGCGTTCCATCCCGTCCCGGCAAACGTCGTGGTGAACTGACGCGCCTGTCAGCGCTCGTACGAGGGTTAGGTATAACAGCACCGATACGCCCGATGTTGTTCTTGATGTGAATCATCATGTATGTCCCATTATGGCATCGGGTTACATCGAGTCGGGCCCGTCTCTTCCCTAGTGTTAGAGTTTTGACCTAGGCCCATACGCCTGGACCTGGAGTGGTTGACGGTGATATGGGTCCCCGTCGGACGAGACGGAGCCCGCGACCCTTGAGGGTCGAACGAGACGGAGCACGCACCCAAGGGTCGGGCGAGACGGAGTCCGCGGCCTTGGGCGAGACCCCCGTAGCCTCGGGGTCGGACGAGACGGAGCCCGTGACCCTTGGGGGTCGGACGAGATGGAGCCCGTGGCCTCGAGGTCGGACGAGACGGAGCCCGCGGCCTTGGGCGAGACCCCCACAGCCTCGGGGTCGGGCGAGACGGAAAGTGCGTCCTTCGGGTCGGGCGAGACGGAGCCCATACCCAAGGGGTCAGGCGAGATACCTGACAATAGTCGATCGGAAAATACATCGATAACGATCGGAATTCACGAGAACGATATCCTCAAAAACAATAAACACGTCAAACTGTAGAACATGAAAAGATCCATATAACTTGACATATCTCATATGACAATGATAAATAAAGCCACAATTGACCAGATGACGAGCCGAAACCACACAGTTCACACCACCTTACGTGCAGGTGCACGCCGCCCGAGTCCGTTCGTGTTCGTGGATAGAGTTACGGGTGCAGCAAGTGATTGGGTGATTGGCTGATTGCCTTCTTGTTATACAAATGAAATACTTCCGTATAGATAGTTCCTTTCCAAAAAAAAAAATATTTGCCTTATGTGCTTATGTGTGCAGTTGGGTTCCTTTCCAAAAAAAAATACCTTATGTGCTTGCATGCACAGATCGTAATGCATTGTATAGTCTATAAATAAATTAGGATTCATTAATTAAAGGCCTTTGAATTAGTAATTACCGACGGTAAATTACCGGTTAAATACGAGAATGTTCGAAAACGATCGGAAGAGGGCAAAATCATTTTCGCTTTCGTTTTCAATTTGTTTTACCATAATCGTTTTCGATTACCGCTACCGTTTCCGTTTAGGTCTAAAAATCGGAAAAAACTCGAAACGATTTTCGAAAATCGGAGATTGTCATTTTCGTTTTCATCCCTAGTCTCTGCATCTCAATGTTTGGGATTCCAAGTGCTGCATTCTTTTCATCTGATAAGGAAATGCAAGCGGATTCCAGAGGGAACTTCATAGCCAAAGTCGCCTATCTAGTCCAAAGCAGCCAGACAGACCACGTCCATCTCGACACACAAAGGAGAACTCTTCAGTTCCTCAGTTGTAAAAAAAGAAGTCTCCACCGGCGTTCGTCACACAAATATTAGTAGAGATGCAGGCATCTGTATGTCCTGTGTTCTGGAGTCCCCAAGGGGGCTAAAAGTTTTGATAATTGATTGTGAAATGTGTAAAATTATGCTTAGTGGCACTCAAAGTGACCACTAGTTTTGAAACAAATTATACCCACTGATAACTCACGCTACAAAACTTTGAACACATAAACTTTTATCATCACACAACTTCAAAACATCTGCCTACTGCCTACTGAGTAGCTGTAGTCGGACGAGACAAAAATTTAGCAGGGAGGCGGGCATCCAGCATTCCAGCCATGCTTAGCTCCTCAGCTTCTTTACCGCGGGGCTTTCCCAGCCTTCTTCCCAGCTTTCCCTCTCATGCCTTTCGGGCCACCCTTCCCCTTTGCGCCTTTGCCGCCCTTCTTCCCTTTCTTCCCAGTTCCGCCAGCCCGCTTGTCCTTCTTCATCCGTGGATCCACCAACACCTTCCCTTTGCCAGCCCTCACCTGAACCCCCTTCTTTGCAACAACATACTCCTTCTGAGGCTTCTTTGGCATCGCCTTCCTGTAAATCTGGTCAATCATCTTCCTCTTTGATCGCTCGTTTATGTCATTCTGGTCCGCTATAGCATCTGCCTTTTGGCGTGCCTTGTCAAGATTCTTCATGACAACACGCTTCTTCCGAGCCTTGGCCTCTGCAACCTTCTTGGATGGGCGGGCATCAATCTCCTTAAACTGAGCCCTCATCGCAGCTACTTCCTCACGCGTAACAGGCTTCATGGGCTGCCTATGCCTCTTTTCATCCTCAACAAACCAGTTGGGTAACCCTTCGTCATCAAACATGTGCTTGTTGTAAGCATCATCAAGTATCTGTTCTCTCTGTTTCTTCCTCAGCATCTTCTTAGCATAGGCTAGTACTTCAGCCTTTCTGTAATCATCGAGATCATCCTCCGATTCATCAGAAGATGAAGATGAATCATCTTCATTTCGGACAGGTTCTGCTGGTACAATCTCAAAATCTTCTTGTTGCAAACACTGTGCTTTAGCCACCTTTTCCTTTTTGCCACTATCCATCTTCTTATTCCTCTGCAAACTCTCCCTTTCATCTTCAGTGTCACTCTGCTCAGTAACGCCGGTTGCGGCTTCTGTGAACACATCCTGACTATACCATTGCTTTACAATCTGCTCTTTAGTTGGCCTCTGTTCATCTAGAGATAACAGAAGGGGATTGGTCTCCTGATCTTGATCTTCGTCAAAATCTTGATCCATTTCAACATCACCATCATCTTCACCTCCCTAGTAAGATTAAAAGATAATAAACATCTATATCACCTTAAAACTTTACAACCTCTATTATTGTAACCAAGACAAAAGAAATTGAGAACTTAAACTTTACACCCTCTATTATTGTAAATTGTAAAAAAGAAAAAAGAATTGCATAGCATTGTACAAGTCCTGCCCTTTGGCAAAGTATTACCTCTAAGAGGTCTGCATCAGCATCAGGATTGATTCGTTTCGCACGCTTGCGTTCTTGTTTTATTTCACCACCCTTTTTAGTTACAAAGCGCTCATAAGCTTCATCAAGCATCTCCTCAAGCTGGGCATCATACCTGATGTGAACAATGATTACTTACAAACTTTTGACATGACAGTTTTCTTTTTTAGAAATATAAGGATATTTGATCACTTAATTATGTGTTCAGATGGTGTGGATGTTCAAAAAAAATTACCTCTGCTGTTCCTCATCAGAATCCATTTCCTCATCAGAGTCTTCACGAGCTTGAGTATCCTCATTCTCACTGTCTCCAATTTCATCTTCCACATCAAGCTCTGCTGATTCAACAGCTTCAAGTTCTTTTCCACCCTAAAAAAAAGGAAAATGAATATAAAAACTTAAGAATTAGATGATCATGAACGAGCATGCTCTTTTAGATGCTTTTCCAAGAACAAACCACAGGTAAAGATAGAACATACACAGCTCATTAGAAGGTTACTTTACAGAAATCCAAATAGAGTGGATAAAATTTGTTGGTGTGTTTTAGCAAAAATGGAGCCTGCTGTATTTAGAAATTATTGCATGTGGGTCATAGAGGAAACTCAAGAGAGGAAAATGAGTATTGCTGTTTACTTCTTTAAGTGTAACAAATTGGGGACAAACAAGTTTCATGTAAAACTAAATCTCTTCCAGTGAGCTATCAGTATAAATTCTGAGGACAGGTAATGCCACTAAGTAAAAGATAGCACATAACATGTCCACAGAAACAAGCATTATACCTTGATAACACTAATAGAAAACAAGTCAGGATCTCCATAATCATCTCCTGTAGCATCAATCTGCATTCCTGTGGCCTTGCGTGCTTTATCCTGGAATGAAGAGAGCCATATGTCAGCATAAATCTCAAATCAACATCATATTGCAAAAAATGCATATGTATTTCATAATACCTTTGCCCGACGCTTTGACAAACGCTTTCTCTCTCTTTTTTTCTTTCTATCAATGACACTGGTCAATTCTTCCATTTCCTGTAGAAGTACATCATCATCCGTGACCTTTGTGTTCTCCACAGCATCACTGACCTTTGGGGTGACTTGTGAAGACGCTGACAGTGCTTTTCGTAAGCGAATTCGCCATCTAACATGGTCATGCAATAGATATAAGATTTATATACTCTGCACACCTCTACTTATAGACTTGTTTGGGTTATCATAACTATTTAAATGAACAGAAATAAACCATATGGGAAAATAGAATGGTAGATAAGGTACTCACTTCAAGATATGCTTGAAACTATTCTTATCCAACAGAAGTAAGTCCTCACAGAAATTTTTTATCTGGCACAAACCAAATAATCAAACGTAAGTACCTATACAAAAATAGATGGAAAGATAAGCTGTGCAGTATGCTTAGCAATGGCATCAGTTCCTTACATCATCTGTTGTAAGCTCATGATTCTTTATGGGCAGGGATTCTGGATTATCAAATGAAATTGCATTGTAAGAGCCCAAAAACTCCAGTGGTGCCTGGGCGTCAGACCATATAAAGTCTGATGCCAAACCGACTTTCCGCAATGTCGTATTCCCTTCTTCATACCTACATACAAGTTATTGATATCAGTGTATAACAATCTATTGTGCCATATTGTTCACCAAAGAGGGCTTTGTGTAACAAAAACTTAAAGCTACAACTTCTACAGGTGGATTCCACCAAAGTTTTTCAACATAGAAAGAACAGCGTATGCCTTTTTAATAAACTTCTACAGGTGATAGGCTTGGTGAGCCAACATAAACACCCACTCACTCTTATGAAAATAACAACAACAACAACAACAACATAACCTTAAGTGCAGTGAGCCAACATAAACACCCACCCACTCTTATCAACATAAACGCTCTTAGTGATGCACCATACATGAACCCGAGTACTGGTGTTTTTGTTGAACAAATTCTACAAACTATTAATTCTTGTTCATTGTTGCTTACCCAAAGAGCAGAAAAGCACAGTTTTCTGGCTCAAACTAGAAATGACTAACTGATTATGTGACTTTAAAAAATGCCGAATTGGTGAGAACAAACATCTCAATTGCTTGCACGAAATAACAGAGCAACTTGTAAACTTTCACGATACCAAGAGCAATGCAATTATTTACATGTGAGCAGAACAAGGATATTGGAAAACAGGCTGTTATAAACTTATAATGAACGTAAGAAATGGATATTTAATGTGAGAACTGAGAACAGATATAGGTAGAACATTATAGTCCACTATGATGTGAACACTGCTAATCGTGCTAACAATTATATAGATATAAAAAAGATACATACTTTCAGAAGGGGAAAAGGAAAAGAAGCAGGCAAACTTGATGTGAAAAGAGGGCCTACCCATCACGGTGTCTCTTTTTCCTACCATCCATGACATCCCTAGACTGCAGAGCACCAAAATTTCCAAAATTAAGGTACGCTAGCAGAAAAAAGAAAAGAAACTAGACACTTAGACAGATGATTCAGACAAGTGGTTCAACATACTTTGGTCTGTTCTGGAACCACACTGAACAAGTGCTTTATATCAAGAAGTTCTGGCTGAATCTTTGCGGGAGCCTTGTATTTCAGGCAGATGATATAAATTTCAGCAGATGTAGACCGACTTGCCGAAGGTTTAGTCGCCTCAACCTTCTCAAACAACTGCAAACCAAGATGATATTTGATGTTTCAATTAACCAAATAGGAAAAATAAAAAAATACAAAACATTTAATGAATACACACCTGTTTAAGACAGTACATAATAGCGTTGTAATCTTGAGACCTAAAAACCTGTTGAAGAAAAAGAACAGTTGATTAAACATGGATTGAAATGTGAGACAATGAGAACAACGAAAATAAAGCTGATTCAACAACTGAAGGAGATGAGTCAATAACAAAACACATGACAACTCTGCAAGGTATAAACTGTCAAAACCACTCAACATGTCAGAAGAATGGATACTACTTCACTGTGAACCAAGGAGCACATATATATACATAAACATAACACCTGACTAGGCATGAAAATGTCAAGATATCATGCTGCCACTTATTTAGAACAGATTTTTATAGTGTATTTTCAACAAAGACATTTTGCATTCACATATTACAAGGAAAATAAGCATCATGCTTAATTACAAAGGGAAGCCAATGGCTGCAACATTGAGCATTCTTCTTCTGTAGAATCCTTTACCTTCGTGATGAAGGCGCCCTTGGGAGCGAGGAACATGGTAGCAAGGCGCAGTGCGTCGATGACGAGCGCCGACTGCGATGTGGCCTCCTGTGCCCAGGCACCACCGACGTTGGGCGACCCGTCGTGGAGCACGACGTCGAAGGCGGAGACGCCGTTGGAGTCCATGAGCCTCCGCACCGCGGCGCGGCACTTGGTGGTGGTGATGTCCTCGGTGAGCGAGTGGGCACCGCGGATGGGGCGGATGGGGACGAGGTCGACCCCGACGACGAAGGCTCCCACGGGGGCATGGTTGACGGCCACCTGGACCCACCCTCCCGGCGCGGCGCAGAGGTCGAGCACCGAGCGCGCCGTCGGGAGGAAGCGGAACCGCGCGTCGAGCTGGAGCAGCTTGAAGGCCGCGCGACTCCGGTACCCTTGCTCCTTGGCGAGGTGGTAGAACTTGTCCTGGCGCTGCTTCCCCTTCGCCTTGCCCATCTCCGCCGCCGCCGCCGACGAGACTTCCCAGCGAGGGGATGGGGGCTAGGGTTTTGGAGATGGTTTTGCTCCGCGCTCCGGCGGCGGTTGGGAGCTTGCTGCTCTGGTCGTTTTTGTCGGGAGGGCTCCGTGGCGGGTAGGCCGTGACCAGTTCATGGGCCTGGGCCTTTTCCTTTTATGGGCCTCCGAAAATGGGCCGACAACTGGCTTTCAATAAAAGCTGAGGTAAAACTCTTTGAAAAAATGGGCCGAAAACATCCCGTCGCCTGCCTTCTCTTTCTTATCCCCAATGGCGGATGCTCGCGAACACATTGCGCACTCTCTGCAGTCTGCACTCGCCACGATGGAGCTTGGCCTCGCTCTCCGGTTCGTCGCGCCGCCGCCGTTGCTGCCTCCGTGTCTCTCCCATAGAGCTCTTGCTCTTCCACCGGATTTTATTTCCCCGTGTGTGCTGCAAGGAAGACGCGTCCGCGCCTCGAGACTGAAGCATGGAGCTTGGGCTGTGTGCAATGCGATTATGACCTATTCAGGAGTGGAAGAGGATGAGATGGTGGAAGAAGAAGTGGAGGAGGAGGAGGAAGCTGAACCGGCGGTGAGCACGAGGCCGCGCCTGGAGCTCATCGAGAAGCCGGACCGGAGCCTGGCGCTGCTGGATGAGTACGAGTCGGAGGAACTTGGCTCCTCTCTTTGCGCCAATCACCGCAGCGGTTAGGCTTCTCACTTCTGTGCTTTCTGAGTTTGAAATTAGTCGGGTTTAGTATTGATTAATCTTAGGAATTGAGGTCATGCACTTAGTTCTAAACTTTATTAGCCAAATTTCGTCCTAGTTCGTAAAGTAAAATTAAGGAGCTTGCAAAGTTGCAATGCGCAGAGCATTTTCGTCAAAATTGCAAATTGGAAATTGATCCATATTGAATGATTGGCATACTGATACGGTGTCTCCGCAGGCTATGTTGCTGTATTGGGGAAGCCAAATGTTGGCAAGAGCACCCTTATAAACCAAATGGTTGGTCAGAAACTTTCAATTGTAACAGATAAACCGCAAACGACAAGACATCGCATTCTTGGTATATGTTCTGAACCAGAATACCAGGTATCAGAATTTTATTCAATTCAATACAAATTAAGGTCCTCGGAAGTTTCTGGTTCCATTACCATCAAGGGGATCATGTTGCTTTTCACTGCTAATCTGAGTTATCATTTAGTTTGCAGATTATACTTTATGACACTCCTGGTGTTATTAAAAAGGAGATGCATAAGCTGGACAGTATGATGATGAAGAATGTCAGGAGCGCTATCGGCAGTGCGGACTGTGTGCTTGTTGTTGCTGATGCTTGCAAAACGCCTGAAAAGGTATTGCCAGCAGTAAGAAAGAAAGTAATCCATCCTGACTTTCAACCATTTTACCTTACATCTTGCAAGCTTTGAGCTTTTAGATTGATGAAATGCTTGAAGAAGGTGTGGGAAACAAAGATATTGGACTTCCTGTACTGCTGGTATTGAACAAGAAAGATCTCATAAAACCCGGAGAAATCGCAAAGAAACTTGAGGTATGAACCTGATACAATTGTTGAAAGGTGTTTCCCTGTTTCTTTTGTGCTTTTCTCTGCATGCAGTTGGTATTGATTTCCGGACAACTCTTTTGACAGTGGTACCAAAAATTTACTAATGTTGATGATGTTATACCAATAAGTGCTAAATTTGGTAATGGGGTGGATGATATCAAGGAGTGGATATTGTCAAAGCTCCCTCTGGGTCCTGCTTACTACCCCAAGGTATTAGCAAAGATCATTCATATTTTTCTAATGGCATCTCCCTATGCTTTGTTTACCTTTAAATGTCATGGACTGTCCTCATATATTATAAACAGAGAGAGTCAGGTTCTGGCGCTCAGAACATTTTAGTAAATATTTTTGTCTGTGTGGTCAAGAGCGTGCTCCTGAATATCATTATAGTTGAACTTGATGTGCCCATTCCAATGTTGACTCCCGACAAATCTTGTGTTAATCTTAGTTTGATGGATGGAGGCATTGGCAAATCATCTTTCTGCAGATGGCATGGGAGTTTGCTTTTTTCCATTATTCGTGAACTGAGCAATGTGAACTTGAAACTGCTAATGTATGAATTAGTACGAAATGATTACTATGTGCCCTGCTAGGTTGCTACAAATCAGTTGTGAAGAAATATTTTCTCAAAAGCCCCGACATATTTTTACTTCATCTAGAGGATGCTAAATAATAGGCTTACACCCTTTTAGTACATTGTTACCACCCTCTTTGTTGCTCTGTGGTTTATCTCTTAAACAAGCATATGCTCTGTAATATGATTCCTCAGTTGAACTGAACCATCTATTTTTTTGTTAGATGTTGTACTACATGGGATGATTTGAGATTAATAGGCGTATTCTGTTCATGTATTTAGCCATGTGGTTCATCATGTTTCAGGATATAGCTAGTGAACACCCCGAGAGATTTTTTGTTGGTGAAATAGTGAGGGAAAAGATTTTTGTTCAATACAGGCAGGAAATTCCTTATTCATGCCAGGTATATCTTCAGGTGTTTTCCCTATGAGTTTGATGCAGCATATTCTCCATCTTGATATTCTTTATTTCTAATATAATCATTTTTTCATGACAGGTTAATGTTGTCAGTTACAAAAGTAGGCCTAGTGCCAAGGACTTCATTCAAGTTGACATACTTGTTGAGAAAGAATCACAAAGAAGCATTATACTAGGGAAGGTAAAAAAAAAGTTAACAATACCATAATTATACATGATGTGGGCTGTTTTTCCTGGATATTTGAAATACATGAGACAAGAAATTAGACTTTTTTAAAATCTAAGATTCAATCTATTATAAAGAAAGGAATTAGGCCATGAATTCCCGGGTTGTGTTGTCTCATGTCTAATGGCAAAAAATATTCCCCTAACATGTCCGATTGATGCAGGATGGCAAAGCCATAAAGATGTTGGCAACCGCGTCAAGGCTTGACATCGAGGATTTCCTACAAAAGAAAGTCTACCTTGAGGTTTACATACATCTTATTCACTTATATTACGTGGTCGCTGTGGACTTGCCATCTCCTGCTGCAATGCTACCATCGTGGAGAAGTTTCTGTCTAACAAGTAATGCACGACTCCTTCCTTGTACAGATAGAGGTCAAAGTGAAGGAAAACTGGCGGCAAGACGAGCGGCTTCTGAAGCGGTATGGCTATGGCGGCGAGATCCAAGCACTGTGACTTCGACCCCAGGAGGATGCGCTATCACTGTTCGGGTTGGTTTCTGGGCTGATAAGCCCGGCTGGTGTTGGTTTATTGTGAGAGAAAAACACTGTTAGCTGGCTGATAAGCTCTGGCTGAAACCAATAAACGAACAGACTGTTTAGCTGCCGCGAGCATAGAATGACTTCACTTTTCCTTTCCATTTCTTCTCTTATGTTGTTGTTGGCGATGCGAGTGAGTATAGCAGTTAGTGAGGCCCTCCTCTCAACAAGTTCTGTGCTCTGATCCTGTTGTTTTGTCTGTGGAACTGATTTTGCTGCAGAGAAGTGAGCATGGTTGCGCTCTCTGTAGTCTGTATTAAATCATGGGAGAGAGGGTCTCAGACAGCCGAGCCAAGTGCATGTAGTACGAGTCGCTCTTTCCAATTTGTGTGCTTCGGGTGGCCGCGTGGGCGTTACCCCGCCGCCGTCGCGGTGGGTCCAGGCGGTGGCGCGCCGTGTGCCCTGCGCCGGCCGCTGTGGATACGGTGTGGCAAAGCGAGCACAACTGGTTGGAGCCGCCGCCGCAGACCGACTGACAATGAGACACGATGGTCCATGGAGCATGCAGGTCAGATCTGACGCAGCATTGACTTGGCTACCTCGGTCTCAACTCTCGACTTCTCTTTCTGTTGTCAAAAAAAAAAAAAAAAAAAAAAAAAAAAAAAAAAAAAAAAAAAACTCTCGACTTCTCCACAGACCACAGGACACGTGGGGCGACTGACCGACTGACTGAATGAATATGTATGCGCTCATCCTATCGAATAGGGAGTTCCAAACTAAGGTCTGGTTTAAATTTAGGGTATAAAATGTTGAGACGTCACATCAGATATCACATAAAGATATCGCATGTGATGTTTGATACTAATAAAAAAATAAATTACAAAATTCGTCAGTAATCCACGAGACGAATTTATTAAGTCTAATTAATCCGTCATTAGCACACGCGTACTGTAGCACCACATTGTCAAATCATAAACTAATTAGGCTTAAAAGTTCGCCTTATAAAATAGTTGCGAATTGTGCAATTAGTTATTTTTTTGAGTCTATATTTAATACTCAATGTATATGTCAAACATTTAATAGGATAGAGAGTAAACTTTAGGAAGAGGGACTAAACAAAGCCTAAGCCGCCATACGTGTGCACTGCAGGGTTTTTTTGTCTTCTCTAATCTGTCGAAGAAAATTTTATTTTAGGTGCCTGAGCACATGAGTTTCAGCTTTCAAGCTCATTCCTTTGGGACATCCAATAATTAGCTATTTGGCTAGCTATTTTGACGTAAACATTAAAAAAATAGGATAGAGTAGTCACTAGCGACGAATAAATAACTAATATATTTCACATAGTTTAAGAATTTGATAGAAAAACATGTAGATCCAATAATACATAGAAAAGTAATGTTCACGTGCGATTGCCTGTTCGCCTCTCGCCCTCCACCGGTTTCCTTGACTGCGCCGCGCCGTACTCTCCTATCTATCCCTGGGCGGTGCTCGAAGGCGCCCCGCTCTCCAGCACGACCGCACCAACCTCCGCAACTCTTCGTCTCACGCCTTAACCAAACAGCACTTGAGGGTTTTTTTTTTTTTTGAAAATTAACAGGTTGCTTCAGAATTGGCCAATCTCTGCACTATTTCACTGTTCCAATTTATACTATGCCTCAGCATTTTATACTTATGCAGGGTTCTAAACTCTCGTGGAAACGTTTCAAATCTAGATTCTCATAGAAAAGTTTTAAAACCTAGATTCCCTTAAGAAACATTTCTCTAATAAATCAAAATCACTTTATTAATTACCTAGCTCGCTGGACTCTTCAAATTAGAACTAGAATCAAGAGAAACCAGGTTTTTGGTGTTTATCGAGACTAGTACAAAAACGAGAATCAGTTCCAAGTGAACTTTGGCAGCGATTCTAGTGATTTTACTGGGAATCTGAAAAGTTCCTCGCAGCCAAAGGCACCCTCAATTACACCCCACAGCCACCAGTTGAATTACTCCAAAGAGCCCATCTACATCGTTTGTGGCCCGAATGGCAACCATCACTGTTTCGATACCACAAATGATCCTACACAACGTGTTAAAAAACATAAGTCTCATGGCTGAAACAAAAACACAGCATGCATAGAAGTGCAATATGCTTCTGCCACTAACTTGATTATGCTACCATAAACTATTGAGACTAGAATAATTGAAATGAAAAAAAAAAGGATTTTCCAGGTTATGTTATTTTGTTGGCAAAAATCTCTGCCATTTCTTCATGATCTCTATTATTAACCAGCAGGAGAAAATAAAATTCACTTACTTAATTGACAATAGCAACTTATGATATCCAAAGCATGCGCATCATGGGTTCCTCGAGGATGGCATCTGATGGAGGACCTCATGTACAAAGAGATCCTGCAACTCCAAGTATCTGTCTCTCCATTCTGTTCCCTGTTGGTTTGGAGTGCCATTCTGAGCATTCAGCCCAAAATCAAATAACCTGGAAGAACCACCATGCTTCTGGACCCCATAAAAAAACATAAGATGCAACAGAAAGAAATATGGAAATGAAACTTGTAAGATGTATGGCACCAAATGAAAGACAAAGCAAAATCACCCAACCTGAAGCTCATCCAAGTAGCGCTCCATAAAAATGGAGGTTTTATTTCCAGGAATTGGATCATTTTCAGGCCGAGGAAGAACTACTGCCCGCCGTTCAGCCTCCCCATTTGCTGAGCAAACTTTGCGTAATGGTTGTAGTGGTGGCAGATTTACTCATTGTGGCGTTACTATCAGAACATTGGTTACTGGACCTAACAAACAATTACATTATCAAAGCTCAGTGGTACTGCAGATTCGGGAAAAAAAGGAAACAAGAACATGATTCATAAACTATATACAAAAGGTGCATTGTATATTAAAAAAAGCATGGCCATAGAATAGTCTTAGCCTCAGCTTTAGAGATATGTAAGCTTCTGGCGAAGAATAATACGTACCATGAGTCATGAAAGTTGACTGTGTAAACTTGCGGAGACCTTAACAGTCCAGAGTTCATGTTTCAGTTATAATCAAGACATCCCATAGAACTTCCCTCAAAAAAAGAATTCCCATAGAACTAAGAGTGATTTAGGATTGATTGACGGAACTCAGCCTAGGTAAATTATCACCATTCACCTAACATAAGGAAATGTATTTAATAATACCTTTAATGACAGTAAAAAACAAAAAGAAACATCTTTTGCCTATTAAGTGTCTCAGGAAAATATGTGATCCTTAGGTTTCTCTAGGAAGAAAGTTCTACCAGTCAATGGAGTAGGCTCGCAACCCAACCACATATTCAACGCATAAGAGTGTCCAACGTAAGAATTAAGTTTTCAAATATTGCACTAAGTTTTGTAAAGTCAAGGTAGGTTTTCAGTACGAATATAGCCTTTTTAATATAAAATAAGAGTATAACCTTGGGAGTGTTTGAATTTTCGGGTCACCTGCTGACATCTAGTATCCCACACACGAACATTACCATCCTCAGATCCAGAGACAAGTAGAAGTCCATCTGTGCTTGATGCTAAGCTTGTTACTGCCTTGCTGGATCAGTCAAAAAAAAAACAGAATCAACTTAATAGATCTCACCACATAAATGTTAGGAATTTGACACTGAAGCAGACAATATTAAACAGAGATAGTAGATGCAAATAAATTTATTTAGATAATGGCATTGAATAACCTGCACTGCTAACAACAATGCAGATCAATGAATAATCATTACCAAAAAAAATAAGCCTATCTATAGTTTCTAAGCAGCGAATAACAGAAAAACAAATAAAAAAGAGGATGAGAATTCCTTTAGATTGAAGTTAATTAGGGTGCATTTGGCAGCACAACTTGGAGCAGCTTCTTCATGAGAATCACTCCAGCTCTGCCAAACGCCAAAATTTGGCACAGCTTCTTAGGGGAATCTAGTGAATCGCTCCCTCATTTTTCTATACCAACCACGAAGTCAAAAAAACTGCTCCCACAGATTCACGCCTGCTCCCCACCCTTCTGATTATAGACCTCCTCAACAAGTCAAAAGGTTATTGATCCACAATTGCCACGGGTATAAAAGGCCCGCAGTTCCCCATCCTGCACCCGTTTGTCCCAAAGCACCGCTCGGAGGGGTTCGAGCTTTTCTCTCCATGTGTGGGCAACTGCAGCGCTGCCAACAGGACTGGCCCGACGCCAGCCGTCCAAACAGGGGAGCTCTGCGCCCAGGTCCATCCCCAGGACACCCACATACGCCCCCCCCCCCCCCCCCCCCCCCCCCTCTCCTAGCTAGAAATTAAGATTCGGTACAGTTGGTGTCAGTCGACCCCAGGGGGCAACCCTACCATACCCCTGTACAGGCGCACCCACTCCCAGCAGATCGAGCTCCGGTGTCCACCTTCCACAGGCTGTGGTCTCCATAGAGGCCACCGTTGTCTTCCTCTAGGTCAGAACCACCGATGTCCAGGCTGCCTCTGGTCGTCCCTCATCCAGACCGAAGGTCCTGGCAACACAACTTTGTTTAATGTTCTGTTTATCAAAGCATAGGATGAGCCCTAGTTAATTTTGATTTGTTCAGTCAGCATGTAAATCAGGTATTCATTTATTTGTTGGTGGTTATATACTACTTTTGCCATAGGATGAACAACAATGGCTTTCGTGGTTTATTAAACAATTGGGAAGATTGACAGGGGCAAGCTAGACGCCTGGACCCTGTAAGAAAATGTCTGATTATTTTGTTCTCTTTTGGGGACTTTGTAATCTATTGGACCCCATCGGTTTGGACTTTAGAATATGATGATTGTACGATGCAACTTGTGGTGTCACCAATTAATTATTGGCGTGTTGGGTGAAGAATTTCTATAGTCACTTTGTCGTTACACAAATTTAACCAGCATGTATCAAACAATGCATGCCTATTCATGATATGTATTACAGACTTTTGTTCAGACAGTCAGGGGTACTATGGAAAATTACAGCTTAATCCGCTCTTTCAAGAATCACTTCACAGTCACAGCTTGCCAAACGATTCTATCAGACAGAATAAATTCCAAGTTCCAAAGAATCAGGAAGTGGGGCTGGAGAATCAAGGAGTGGAGCCCTGCCAAACATACAGGACCTTAAAGTGTTATATACTTGTACATTTATTATGGAACACTTAAGTGTTAGGAAATGTATTAATATTTATTAATTATTTAATTTCATCATTAGTTATATTGTCAGGATATAATAATTCTTTAAATCGTATTCAATTTCCAGTAAAAAAAATGTGTGAAAACTCTAATTCGAACCACCCCTTTCCTTTCATGAACCACTGCAAATAATATCCTTGCAAATGCAGTTACCCTAAGGCTGTGCAGAATGTACATGTTGCCTGTTCGATCCCCGGCTACATTCCTAATGTGTTGAGGAAGAAAAGAATTTCCATGTTGCCAACTAAATTCCAAAGTGGATTATCATTATTATTTTAAGGTAATGTCACTAGATAAGATCTATGATTTCCGTTATTCCTTTTTGCAACTTACTCTATCCCTCTGCCCATCAATCGGAGTAGATGCAACATGGATGTCCTAGCAATTCAATTTTTATTCATTCAAGTCTAAAGTGAAGGTTGAAGATATGGAGCCTTGTAAAAGCTGAAAACCATGCCTGTAATTTTAAGTGATGAACAATTATCTCATGGAATTTCATGTTACGAGATACTAGTAATTCACAGCAGTAATTTTCAAGAACAAGACAAAAAACTAGGTCAGGCAAACCTGTGGTCATCCAATGTGCCCAGAATAGATGACTCATCACTACCATGAAAACTGAGATCAACACCCATAGCAGTAACATATATCTTTCCATCTCTACCACCAGCATAGAAAATATGACTTCTTGGGTCTAGTGCTACAGAACCAATGCTAGTAGGAAATGAAATGCTTCTTAGCATCCTACCCTCAGATAAACTCCAAATCTGCAGATAAGAACAAATGCCATTACAATATGTAGCCCAAGATGCTACTCCCTTCGATTCCAAATGTAGGTCGTTTAGGACACTGACAATCTCCAATATGACACTTTGCCTAGTAATGTTCGTTAAAATATACCATTTATATAGCGAAATATATATTATGGAAGTATTTTTCCATGATAAATATAGTAACATCAATATATTGTCAATCTATGTAACTTTTCATGCTTATGATCCAAGTTAATAAAGTTTGACTAGATACGATCCTAAGACCTACATTTGGAATCAGTGGTAGTACTAGTTAAGTTATAAATAAGAGTGGCTAACAAGAACTAGAACAAATAAATAACTGCATATAAAACATTCAATTAAAAAAAGAACAAGAGTTGAGTTGCACACACACTTTGCAGGTTCGATCCTCTGAAGAAGATATAGCAATTGCTCCAAGAAAACAAGAAATATCAGTTACAGGCAGTGCATGCTGACTGAAACTATACATGTATGGTGTCTGGGCCTCCAGCCTTGACTGCTCATCAAGCACCCTGCAACCAATACAACCAAACCCAATGAACACTATAGTACTATACAAAAATAGTTTGACCAATTTTACTACACAAAACAAACATACGTGATGAGATCCCAAACTTTGATACTCCCATCCTCTGACCCTGCGACAAGCAAATAGTCATACAGCGCGAGGCACCTAACAGCACGATAGTGCGCATGCCATGTGTGGAGAAGCTCTCCACTAGACACCTATAAACCATCATAAAATCCGATGGGTCAGATAAATAAAGGGCGTACCCAGTGCAGAGAGCTCCCGCTCTGTGCGGGGTCTGGGGAAGGGTGTTAGTGGCAAGCCTTACCCTCGCCTGTGCAATGCGAGGAGACCGCGACTCGAACCCGAGACCTTCCGGTCACAGGCGGTAAGACTCTACCGCTTGCACCAGGCCCGCCCTTCGATGGGTCAGATAAATAGCTTAGACAATGTTCAAATTTAACCAAAAAAGTGCTGGATGGATCAGATCCAGATATATAGCATAAACTGCAGACAGAAACCAAACTCATAGGCACATAAGACACCAGCAAACAGAGGAAAGACATAATTAGTTACCTAATACTGTACCTGTGAAAATACACCGAGTAAACATGTCAAATATTGACACAACTTTGAGAGAAAACTGAGGATTACAATGTGTTTCTGCTTAAGTAACAGTAAAACACCAATGCTCAAGTAGAAAAACAGAGGGGGGGGGGGGGGGGGGGGGGGGGGGGGGGGGGGGGACACATCACGACGTTATGGAAAATGTCTTCAGGTGCTAAATGGACATATGAGTAAAAAGTAAAAGACACCCGGTGGCATTTGATCATGGAACTTTAGACTGGTGTATACACGAATGCCGACAGCATAGTTTTCTAATGGTCACAGTGAGCTTCTTGCGCGAAACGCACAAATTGTTAACCTATGGCATAGTAATTAGCTTCTAAAACTGCCAGGTTATTAAGTGCTAAAGAGAACACTAACGCAAAATAAGCACCGCCTTAAAAGTTTTAGCACCTAAAACACACATTCATTCACCACCCCATACAGTGCAGCGCACAAGCTACAGAAAAAAAAATGTTCTACTGCAAGAAGTCTAACAAAGTTTATTGTACACATATTTCATTTCAGAACTAAATAACCCCAACTATTCTTTTCCAAATCAACTGGAAAGAAATGAAGGCCCTGGTCCAATTTTGATTAGTCACCACCAGGGGCATCCACTTCACACCACCTTGAGCACGCTAATAACAAGCAAAAACACTGGAAACATTCCACATCAACCTCAAACGACAGCACACCAAGCATCCAACAGCACATACTAACAGTTTCAACCCATCTCAAAGAAAGCACAATGCCCTCACCTCCCAAAGGAACATATTGCCATTGCTGCCACCGCCGATGAGGTAGCTCCCCTCCTGATCGGCGATAAGTGCGCGGATCGGTTCAGCAGGAAAGCTCTTGACGGCCACTTGCGGCTGCAACCGAAACCAAGAAACGACTCGGGGTCATGGGTTCGGAGTTCAAGAGCGCCGTTCGGGGTTTTATGTAGAGCGTGCTTACCTTGTCCCAGTAGTAGAAGTGGATGGTCCCGGAGTTGCCGCCAGCGGGAAGAGCCTGAGCGGCGGCGAGGAAGCGGTCGGCGACCGAGGCGAGCGACCAAGGGCGGGAGGCGGATGTCCTCCGCGCCGGTGCGGAGGTCCCAGGCGGCCACGCCCGCGTCCGCAGATGACGCGGCGAGCACCAGCTGCTTTGGTTGTGGCGGCGGCGCCATGAGCAGCAGAGAGGGCGAGATAGGAGAGTCCGGCGCGGGGCAGTCAAGGAAGCCGGCGGAGAGAGAGAAAGAGAGGAGGCGCGACGACGTGGGGCGAGGCGACGGCGGCGCGAGACGGAGAGTTGCGGAGGCTGGTGCGGGAGAGCGGGGCGGCGCTTAGGTTCGACCGGGTGGCACTGTGAACCTCGCCGACCACCAAATTATCCTGGCCCGGGGCTTTGCTCCCGCGCATGGGCCGACGAATTCCTTCGCTCCTCTCCTGCGTATGGGCCGGCCCGTTCCGCAGCTCGCGCACTCGCTCGCCTCGCTCCGGCCCGCTCTGCAACTCGCTCGCGAGATGCCGCTCCGCATATCTCGTGGCACGGACTCCGCTCCGCTCGTGACTCGTGAAATGATAGATCGATAGGAGCAGCAAAAGTGCAAAACTAGTGTCCTAGAGAGGAGATCTGTTGGCTAAGAAAATATTTTTCCACCACTACAACATCTAGATGATTTACATTGATTATGAAATATTTATACTATTATTACTGTTATAAACCGTATCGGACCATTTAAATAAAAAAGTATTCCACCTTCAAGAGAATAATATTCTAGATCAAAATATATCATAATATATCTCATGCAATAATGAAAAAAACCCGTAGTACATAAAACAAAATAAAAAATATAAAAAGAATGCAATAAAATAATAATAATCAAAAGTAAAGGAAAAATAAAATATATCATGAAACATCTTAAGGGTACCGATATACGTGTGAATAACGGGAAATATATCAAGGAATTTCAGAAGATAATATATGAACAACTTAAAATATATTGTAGAACATATCATGGATAGTATGAAAACAGTGGAGAACATCATATGTATACTATATAAACAACCTAGTGTTTCTGATGCGCTAACGCAGAGGATCAATCACTTTTCTTCAACGGGTGTGAGAAGGCAGGCCTGGAAGTGCAACACTTGGGTGATCTCGTGTACCTCGTCAGCAATGAGTAAGAGGTGAAATTTGTGAAAACGAAGGCACACAATGGCATTGTTAGACCAGCTCTGAGAGCCTTTCTAAATCTACTCTCTAAATTATCATTTGGAGAGTCATTGAGTAAAAAATTTTTTTATATATCTTTATACTCTCCAACAGTTTTGCTATATTTTATGCGCAGTCTAGAGAACTATTCCCGCTCTCCATCTTTGACTAGCGAAAAATCTAGAATACAGGATATCTATTTGTGGATATCCAGTTGAAGGGTGTATTTTTCTTTACCAAAATCTCTATTTCTATAAATTAAGAAAGATATAAAGAGTCTTTTGGAGATGTTCTTAGGAGATGGTTTGGAGTCAGTTTTGTTAGAAATATTTTATTCAACTTTTGTGAGGATGACATTGGAAGGACTTTTTTCGTTGATTCTTGGCTCGTTCGTTTGGCTAATAAGCTATGGTTGAAAGTACTTTTGGCTGATTTATTGTGAAAAAAAATATTGTTCGTTGGCTGAAAAAATACGGCTTATAAGTTAAGCGAATAGGACATCAGTCATGTGACGAGAGATCAGCTGCAGCGCAGCAGCAGCTACGACTACTGAGTGCTGAGCGACGTGCTTGGCCGTGCACAGGACCATATACATGTATGTCGGAGTATTATACAATCTTGCTAGCTAACGTCAAAGCGTGACCTAGAATCATTGACGAGGAACAATCATAGAAGAATCAGCAAAATAAGAGATGATCGTGCTAACGCCGTGTTGTGAAACTAGATATTCCGAGTAGAGCCGATGAGGAAGAACAATCACAGAAGATAAAGAAAATAAGAGACATAAATGTATGTGGATCACTTCTCTTTATATTCAATATAATCAACTTGTGTTCAACACGGGGCACTAGGTGTATATAGGGGTGGTAGGATCGATCCTATTCATGGTAAGATTCTTTGTATTAATAAAGTAGCCCACACGGCGTGGGGCTAGGACTAGGCTTTCCAGAGTCTTCCTAGTTCCTCTTCTATTTGGTTTCATAACATATAAAACCTTACTATTTGAAGTTGCAAGCAAAGTTTGCCTTATTCTAGGTCACTTTTTTTTTTGCCTCGGCAGGAAAAAGTGACTAAAACCTACTTATCCCATACACTGCTTCCTAGTTACTCCCTTGGTTCTTTAAACTGCTCCTCTGTTCCCATGAATTACCTTGATAGTGACATTTTCCCTCACAATAGGTCACTATAAGGGGCTGATTCATGGGATTGAGGAAGTAATTAATTCTTACACTATTATTTATCCCCTCCTTTTGACTTTTAAGCCTTACTTTCAGGGATATGAACCTAAAATATCTTGGAGAAATACCCTCCAACATCTTGCCACACATGCTCAGCAGTGTCTCCAACATCATGCCACACATTGCAAAGTTTCCAGCTTCGTAACTAACCGTGTTTTTCCATGTTGAGTTGTGATCCAAATTCAGTTACGTACAAGATAAAGGCTAACTTCTGACGGAGCGAAGCGAGGCCCGTCGTCGGGAGGCTTGGGCCGAAATGAAGCGGAGTCAGAAGTTAGCCCATCATGTTTCCCTACTGCACCCAGGGACGCCTGGGGGTGCCGGGGGGGGGGGAGTGTAACACCCCGGTATTATGGCCTCGTTTAGCACTACGATTTAGGCCTCAGTAAAGTTTTCGAAACGAGTTCCTCGGATTGTTTTTTTATTTAAAACGTATTTGACGCGATATGCGAATCCAGTGTGACGGAGTTCGCGGACTCAAGTAAACGCTCTAGTTGAATCACGCCGGGCGTAGAAATAATTAGGAATGTCGAACGGCAATTCAAGCCAATCGATAGCAAACGGTTCGTTCTATTAGATTAAGCATGAAAAGCAACGTTTATAAATAAAATAAAACCCATTCATAAATAGAACGATATACATATATATATATATATATATAGCGTTTGAATCAAATTTAAATTCGAGCCTTACTGAAATTTTCTTGTGTCTAGACGTTACAATTTGTGTAAATTAGTAAACCGTGTAAACTAAGCTCTGGTGGCAGCGATACCGTCATTATGCAGCGAAGTTGTGTTTACTCCATCTGGAACAGGACAATCTTGTCAATCAAGCCACTTCGTAGCTATCCAAATGAGCTGTGTATATATTATATATTATATATATATATATATATATATATATATATATATATATATATATATATATATATATATATATATATATATATATATATATATATATATATATATAAGTAAGTTACGTATAGCAAATGTCTGGACGAGCTCCTTTATGACCGAGCATGGGTTGGCTGCTCTTCTCTGCTCATCACTGTTCACAGTCTTGTCAGCCCCACCCACGTGTCTCTGTCTGCCGTGTCTCTGTCTGTCCTTGTTCGCCACTGTTCGCTGTACCTGGCATGTAGGCCGGCCATCCTGGCTGCTGCGGCTGTCTCCTACGCCTGTTTTTTTGAGAAAACCAAGCCGCAACTGGACACTGCTCTCCGTCCCGGCTTTAGACTGGCCCCTCATCCCTTCATTTTTCCTCTGCCACTAGTCGACGTACCCATTGCTGCAGGTCAATGCATCGCGCCATGCGTTTCTCTGTTTACCGGCCAGGCCACGTGATCGATCGGACTGCTCTGCTTTCCTGATTCGCTCTCGGCTCTTTACTGTCCCACGCGCGTCTGTTTTTCTTTGCCTCCGTTCGCTCTTCCTCTCTCTACTGCAACCGCCGTGGTCACAGCTGCTGGTGCTGGTTTTCCCCCGCGCGTGCCCTCAGTTCGCTCTAGGCTACCGCCGCGCCTGGGTGCCTGCAGCACCTGCCTAGTCCGCACCCATCGTGCCCGAGCACCGGCGTCCCCTCCTCTTCCTCCTCACAGCGCCGCCCATCGCTTTTCTTTTCCTCCTGCGCAAGCGCACTTCCCGCGCCACGTTCCACCGTGGCCGGGCGCGTCCCTTGCCCGCGGCTCGCTGCTCCACGGCGATTTTCCCTCCATTCGCGCCACGGTTGCACCTGCTGCCTGGAGCCGGTGAAGCACCCGCCACTTCACCTCCGCCGCAGCCACAGCCATTCCCGCTGCCCGAGCCTGCGCGTGACTCCCTGCCTTTTGCTTACCTCTGCTGCGCCGGTGCACGACATGTTCGTGCCGTGGCGTTGCCTCCTCGTCGTGTCACCACCGACCCCGCTGTGGCAGGCCAGCTTTCCCGGTCGTGGTCCGCACCGCCTCGCCTTCGTGCCATTGTCGCTTGCTGCCGAGAGGTCACTCTGCCAGCGTCGCCGCGGCCTCGTGCTCGTACCCGCAGCGCCGCACCGCCTCCATCCGCGCCTGCCGCGTCGTTGCCTGGCTCCTCGCGGGCGTACGCGAGTCTGCACGGTCCGTGCCGGACCTGCGACTCCATGGCGCGTCTGCTTCCAATCGGCAGCCGGTTCCGTTCCCATCCTCTGCTCTGTATCGAAGGAAGAAGGGTAAGAAATGAAGTATAAATTGTGTCCAGGGTTTTCGGCGAAAATTACGTGACTCGTTTTAATAGTACTTTTGGGTCTAGGGTTGAATAGAGGAAAGCATGGGGTTCGTTCTACAAATTATGCGCCGCGCCTGTGGGCTCGCCGTGCCTGGGCCGCTGGCCGCATGTCCGCCTGGTGCCGCGCCGAGCGCTGGGTCGCTTGCCCCTGTGGGCCGCGCCACGCTGCTGGGCCGCTGCGCCCACCGCGTTATGCTGCTGGTGCCCACGCGTGCACCTTGCCGCCTGGGCCGCCGCATCAATTCCCGCGGCAGCTTCCGGCCTGCCGTCGCTGTCTGGGCTGCTCGCGCCTGCGCTGGGCCTACACGCCGTGCACGCCTTTGGGCCACCATTGCCTACGCGTCTGTGGGCCGTCCGTTGCTGTGCGCCTTGGGCCGCGTACCCGGGCTGATATGATATTCATTGTCTCTTCTAGATTTCTAAAGCGATTGTTAAATTAGTTCTAGAAATAAACTTGTAAGACCAATATAAAATTTTGTAGGTGTCCAAAACTGGTTAGTCCCCCAAAATCATGCTCTACATGTTAGTATATTTTATTCACAAAGTTTGGCAATATTTTTGGGAGCTATATAAGTATTTTAAAATGCTTAATATTGCTAAAAGATGAACTTGTAGGAATTTCCGGGATGAATCAGTAATAGTGTTGAATCTAAAATTTGCATAGTAGGTTCCTAGCAATATTAGGTACTCACTGTAAATTTTGTAGCTCCGAAATAATTAGTTTGTTAGGTAACTAATGATGCTTTATTTTGAATAAGGATTAATCGATGGAATAAAATAAAGAAACAACTTGGGTTTATATAACTGAAATAATTGTTGGGAAATAACGTCTTATCCGACAACATGTATATGTAGCCTAAGTATGGTCGTCGTTAGAACTAGCCCGTTAGCTCGAGAAGCGTACGTCGTATGTTACGAGTCACGATTGCAGTTGGTTAATTACATCTTTGCATTGCATCGTATGCATATCATATAGGTACGATGATGGATCAACGGATCGATTGAAGGATGATTGGGAATCCGAAGATGGTGTAAGGGTATTCTCTCCAGGAGATGATGCAATGGGCTTCTATCCAGTTGATGGTGGATAATCTGAAGATGCAGACACTAACTTTTAATATATCTTACCCAAGCAAGCCCCGGTGCATAACCCCTACTTTTCTGCAGTTTAAATTATATATGTGCATTAAGTTTTAAGGAGTTGAATGAAACCCACTTGCATATATATCTTTATCCTATAAGTCTTACTAGTATGACAGGATCGTGTAGATTGCTATGCTACAGGACTCTGGTAGAAGTCGAGTGATTGCCTGTCACTCGCGAGAGATAGGAAATATATTATTTGGATTACTATCACTTAGAAAATATGAAAATGGTGACCGGGCAGGGATATGGTTTGGGTATGGGTGGGTGTAAGAAGTTGTGTCGCCGCGGAGGCGGGTCATAGCTTGGTTACACCGTTTCTCCTTGTCTGGTCGGTTAAGGACCGATCGTTGCATATGACTCTGGGCAGGTCACAGACTTATTATCCCGAGCACATACTTGTGTATGGGCGCTTGGAAGACTTGTTGCTCTCTTGTCGCGGATCCGGCTCTTTCCGGACCGACTGTCAGGGTTTGTTTTTGGTGGAGGAGGTCCTTGCACCGCACTGAGTCCGGGACTCAGGGGCGGGGGCTTGGAGTCCCAGTTTGGACGGGGACCTGGACACCCGGGACAGGAGAGTGATGGGTCGGTCCTGCTTGTGCCTGGGGTACAAGCGGGGCGTGTATTTTCGGGGTACCCAGCTAGGGGCATTGATTCGCGAATCGCCGGACTATCCGGTACGGCTTGTCTACGGTTTAGCATCGTAGTAAGAACTGAAGATGAAAGATGGAAGATGGACAAAGGAAATCTGATTGCTTATCACCTGCTTGAAAGTAGTATAGGTGCTTACATAGAATGGTTAGTTAATAAACCAATGCGGCTTTGAATAAAAATCGAATATAAGGACGCACGCTTAGTAATGCTTTCTGCAAATGCAACCCACAAACCAGATAGCCTTGCATATCCTTGGAGTCTTTTCTTTTCTCCTATAGGGTAAGTCTTGCTGAGTACAATTGAGTACTCAGGGTTTTATTCCCCCTATTGCAGGTGACAGGTGGATGCTAAAGCTGACTCTTGTGTGTGGATTCCTCCTGGTGGGCTCAGAGAGGATTTCCTTTACGTTGCGATCGTAGTTTTTATTTATAACTCTCACCAAATGCTTTTATAAATGGAAGTTTAATAATATGTTGTTGTAGTCTATATGTTAATACTTCCTCATGTCATGTTTAGATATTTATTTCCGCTGTAACTCTAGTCACATGTTTCTATTCCGCTGTTCAAGTAAATTGTTTATAACTCTGATAATATGATTTCATTTCGCTGTCATATTAATAAATATTATACTCTGATGTTGTATTAAAAGTGATGTAAGAAATGGTTATGAATGATGTAAGCTTTGTTCTCTCATTTGTGATCCTGATGGCAAAAATGTGGATTTTCGGGTTCTCCCCTGGGGTGTGTCCGACGGAACCGAGTAATCTAGTATTCTCCCCTGAGTGCTTAGTGTCTAATGGAAGACAAGCACTCCTGTGAGACATTGGATTAGGCGGTTCTGCCACAGGTGGTATCAGAGCACAAATGAGCAAATAAAGCTTCGAAAACCTTTCCTAAACTAAAATTTGACAACCCATTGTTGCAAAAAGGTTAGGACGTTTGTATGCGAAGTTATATAAGTAGCCCTATTACTATGGTTATGTATCCAAGATAGATGGCACTTTGCTGACTTAGGTAGACTTAATCAAGTTTCTGCAGGTACACTGACTCGAGCATAGTCCGATAGTATTGGCTAGTTGCAGGGAGAGAACGATGTGCCAAAACTTTGAGAACGGTTGCCCTATATGTTGGCAACAGTGAAAGGACGTATAGGACGTGCATTCATGCATATCCTGTTTGTGCATGGTCATGCCGTATTGCTTGCAAGTACGCCATTCATAGGTGTCGTGCGTGTCGTATTGTGCACGACGAACTTGTTCCTGTTCTAGAGTAGGTCTGCACTATGGCTTCGTGTTTCGCGTTCGCCGTGGTTCGCGCCGGTCGCGACCCACGTCTCTCCACACCCCTTTTCTGCTCTCTTGTCGGACCCTTGCCCTACAGTCGTACTAGTCAGTAATGGCATCGCACGTCGCTCGCCTCGAACGCGCGGAATTTGGTCGATCCGCCGTAGTGATCTCGCGCGGGAACCCTAGTGAACCGCGCCAGGACCACTGAATGCTCCGCCTTTATAAGTAGAGCCTGGCTTAGCCGTTGGTACCACCACTCGGCGCACTTTAGCTCGCTTAGCTTTTCCTTTGAGCCAGCTTTTCGCTCAGCCTTCCTTGCAACCACCGCCAAAGATGGTAGGAGCCTGGGTTAGTACCTACTGCATGAACATTGAGGGTTTTCCCAGAATCCTGCATGCCACCCTGTAAAAGCTCGGAGTCAATGATCGCCTCGAGTATGAGGGCCATGAGTATGAGGAGCATGGCACCGAGCGGTGTGAGGTTACCGTCTACATCGGGAAGAGTGAGGAGTTCCCCGACCTCACTGAAGCCTGGAGTGTGACCGCAACCGGGTTTCGCTTCGTCGACACCTACCAGGTTGTGGCCCGCAAAGCCTTGCGGTACCTCTGCCAGATCTATGAGGAACCCATTGCCCGTACCCCCATGCGGTTCTTTCCTCCTTTGGACAAGAATCGACGGGCATGGAGGGCCCACATGGAGGCTTTGCAAGGACGAGTTCTCTGTTGGGGTGTGCTCGATGGAACTACGTAGTTGAAAGGTCCTATGGCTAGAGGAGGGGGTGAATAGCCTAATAAAAATTTCTACAACAACACTTAGCAAACCGGTTAGACAATTATAAGATGAAGCAAGTGTTGCGCTAGCCTACTAAAATTGCAAGCCATCTCCCACAATTCTAGTTTATATAGTTTCTATTCACACAATCGCTATGTCACTACACTAAGTTAGTGTGCTCTCAAAAGCTAACTAAAGAGCCACACTAACCAAACTAACAAGCTCTCACAACTAGCTACACTAAAGAGCTTGACAACTAGTTTACGGCAATGAAAAGATAGTGAGCAAGATGGTTATACCGCCGTATCGAGGAAGGAGCCAATCAATCACAAAAATGAATACCAATGAAGACCAATCACCTTGGAATCAAATGATGAATCATTGATTTTTTACCGAGGTTCACTTGCTTGCCGGCAAGCTAGTCCTTGTTGTGGCGATTCACTTACTTGGAGGTTCACGCGCTAATTGGCATCACACGTCAAACCCTCAATAGGGTGCCGCACAACCAACACAAGATGAGGATCACATAAGCCACGAGCAATCCACTAGAGTACCTTTTGGCTCTCCACCGGGGAAATGTCAAGAACCCCTCACAATCACCACTATCGGAGCCAGGGACAATCACCACCCTCCACTCGATGATCCTCGCTGCTCCAAGCCATCTAGGTGGTGGCAACCACCAAGAGTAACAAACGAATCCCGCAGCAAAACACGAACACCAAGTGCCTCTAGATGCAAACACTCAAGCAATGCACTTGGATTCTCTCTCAATCTCACAAAGATGATAAATCAATGATGGAGATGAGTGGGAGGGCTTTGGCTAAGCTCACAAGGTTGCTATGTCAATGCAAATGGCCAAGGGGTGAGCTTGAGCTGGCCATGGGGCTTAAATAGAAGCCCCCACGAAATAGAGCCGCTGTACCCCTTCATTGGACACAACACAGGGTGACCGGACGCTCCGGTCATATTGACCGGACGCTGGACCTCAGCGTCCGGTCACGCGATGCGTGCCACGTGTCCCCTCTCTTCAAATACAGAGCACTCGATCTCAATGGTCAAGAGATGACCGGACGCAGCAACTCAAAGGGACCGAACGCTGAACCCCAGTGTCCGGTCCTTTCCAGTAAGCATCCAGAGATGACTTTTCACGACCGGACACGTCCGGTCATGCTTGACCGGACTCCCCAGCATCTGGTCACTCACCTTCTTCACTGTGAGTTGCCATGTCATCATGACCGGACGCACTCCTTCAACGTCCGGTCACCAAGTGTCCCAGCATCCGGTCAGAGACCGATGCCAGTGACTTTGCAGCTTCTACTGACCGGACGCGCCGGTTCAACCGAGGCCAGCGTCTGGTCACTGCGTGACCAACTCCTTTTCAACTCTATCTTCTTCACCCTTGCTCAAATGTGCCGACCACCAAGTGTATCACCTTGTGCACATGTGTTAGCATATTTTCATAAACATTTTTAAGGGTGTTAGCACTACACTAGATCCTAAATGCATATGCAATGAGTTAGAGCATCTAGTGGCACTTTGATAACCGCATTCCAATACGAGTTTCACCCCTCTTAATAGTACGGCTATCAAATCTAAATGTGATCACACTCTCTAAGTGTCTTGATCACCAAAACAAAATGGCTCCTATCATTTATACCTTTGTCTTGAGCCTTTTGTTTTTCTCTTTCTTCTTTTCAAGTCCAAGCACCTGATCATTACCATGGCATCACCATCATCATGTTATGATCTTCATTTGTTTCACCACTTGGAATGTGCTACCTATCTCATGATCACTTGATAAACTAGGTTAGCACTTAGGGTTTCATCAATTCACCAAAACCAAACTAGAGCTTTCAGTAGTTTAGTGTCCTCTCTTCAGTACTTAGTGTCTAATAGAAGACAAGTACTCCTGGGAGGCATTAGATTAGGTGGTTCTGCCACAGATACTTTGTCCACCTGATGTACAAGGCTTACCGAGTACAAGAAATAGAGGGAACTGTTACTCCGCTATTTCCCTCACTCTTTCCTCACTCACTCCCTATTCTAGTCTAGCTAGAAGCTAATTGAAATGTAGGTGCTCTTGCTCTTCTTCTCCAAGTGTATGATGATTAATGGAATGAGGAGGAGGTCATCTTATATAGCTTGAGGAGGTCGGTTTGGTGAAGTATTTTTGGAAAGCAGCCATGGAACCGACCTCCTTGTGCATTAAATGCACCGCTTGAGCAAAGTGGGGCCAGGCTGAGCTGGGGGCGGTGCAGGCGCACCACAGGTGTGGCCGTACCTTGGGCTGCTCGGCTGGCCACAGCCCTTGGCGTGTGGACTTTTGGCTGGGCCTGGATCCCTGCCACGCTGGTGTTCTGCCCAGAAATGGAGTTGGATGGGCTTTGCTTTGTGTTTTGCTTGAATGCACCTTCTCGGTTGCGCATTTTAGTGTATTTTCACGTGTTTCCCTACAAAACATATACATACTAAAACTCGTGAAGAATGTGGGTTGAAAGCCCTATTTCTATGTTTTGGTTTTCATATTTGTTTGTTTTTATTATAAATGTTGGCGATAGAAATGTGAGTTAAGCATCGCCAACAAGCACCCCCACACTTAGTCCTTTGCTTGTCCTCGAGTAAAGTTCTAAGGACTATGCGGGTTGATCTCCTTGATTTGAAAATCTGCATATAGGTTATTCCAAGCTTCACCTAAACCTGTGAACTTTCAAGTGTCTACCAAAATATCTTGGGTAATTGAAAACAGAATAACTTGGATTCAAATCTCCTCACTTCATTCATGCTTAGAAACTTGGGTTTTGTATTTTGAAAAACATAAAGATAGCTTTTGTTAGTTGAATGATTCTCTCAAGACACTCAGATTTGTAAGTGATTCCTCACCATGGCATATTTTGAATTTTGTCTTCTCCTTGATCATCCTACTTCTAAGAGCTTATATAGGGCTTTGGGGTAGGGATGGAAAAGTTGTGGCACACTTACCTTGCATGTGTTGTAAAGTCAAACCACGGACCTCACCGGAGGGAAGCGTCATACCCTTAGATCAAAATAGTGCAAGTGTGTGGAATTTTTGGTGGAATTATACTCCTCTATTTGGTATGATCTCTTCTTCTAGCTTTTGTTTTGAGACATGGCTAGCTTATTTTCTCTATGAGTCTTCATGTGCCCATTTTTTTCTTTTTTTGAATGCTTTTGGGACCTTCACGTGTCCCATTCTTTCTTTTTCAGAACTTTTCGCATAGCCTTTTTGTCTCTTTCTAAGAAATATGCTGGTGAGATCATATTTTAGAGCATGGAGTATTTATTTTGCTGGAAATCGAAAACATGTTTTAGCATATTCTCAGTGTAGGAACAGCTGTTTATTTGTGACGTGTACGTGAGTTTTGATCTTGGGAGCATGAAACATCTCTCAATAGGGGTCACAAAACTTGACCAAACTCAATACAAAGTAAGAGGCATATATGTAAGGTTTTGTTATTTATGATCATATATGGCCTTGGTAGGTATTTGAATGTCATTCAAGGAACATGCTATTTTGAATTTTGATTTGTAAGGTAAACCCCAAGTACTTTGTAAGAATGAGCAAGTGTCATATCATCCTACTATATCTCATTCGTCAAATACTTAGAATGGGTTCCCTATGGTAAGTGTTCACAAGTTTTTAGGAATATTAGCAAGGAATAAAAAGTATGCAAACTTTTAATCATAGGAAGACATGGAGATGGAACATTTTTTAGTTTATTTTAAATTTATTCAGTTTTAAAACTTCTATGGAATATGGCGTGAGAGAGTGAGAATTGCACAAACTGAGTTTGAATTTGGCCGTCTTTTATGCAACTGAGTTGGAGGTGGTTGTAGTGCCTCCCCCACACTTGTTTTCTTTCCTGTTTTTATTTTGACAACAAAAGAAAACAAGAAAACAAGTGCAAAAAAATATTTCTAATAATAAATTCTTTATTCAAAGATAAAATGAAGGGTGCATTACATGATTGGAATTCAAAATGATTGGAATGAAAAACTTGAAATATAAAGATGCGCCTAATTATTTAGCGGGAGTGGCCTAGAAAGGTTGGTTTAGAGCGTGCTCAACTCCCGCCGCCTTTGCACCCTAACAACCTTTTCTCCAAAGCCGCGACTAAGCTCATTGATCCCATCACTGAGGTCTTTGATTTTCACTAGACTCTCGGCGAAACGATCATTAGCCTTTCTAATGCTTGCGCGCAGGCTTTTGTTTCTAGTACTAAGTGAGGCGAGCGTAGGCCCTTTTGATGGCTGCTTACTATCACTATCGCTGAAGAATCCAGCAGGATGCCCTCTAATAGGAGGCTTCACCATCCTTTTGAACCTAAGAGGTGCACCTGAGGATTCCGACTCTTTCCCTGATGTGCCGGCTTACTCACCGGCTTTTTAGTGGGCTTACGCATGAGCGCCTTCCCATACCCTCCGTTAGGTTTGCGTATGCCTACCATGGTATAGGAGAGGCTAGGCCTAGCGGTATGCATGGATGAGCTAGCGTGAGAGGCCGTATTGCCCGAAGGCGTTACAAAAGAGCATTTGCTAGGTCCGCTATCTTCGGGTGCCTTCCGCTTGAGGCCGATGGTGTCGGTGGTTGGTCGGGTTGGCGCCGCCTTCTTCTCCTTGGCACCGCCAAGGGGCGCCTTAGAACACGTCGTGGACTTAAAGTTAGTGCCACCACTCATAGCATAGATTGGTGGTGGCATGATGCCGAGCGGTGTCTCGGTGATCAGCCTCGCTTCTTCCCTCACATAGGAGCTCTCGGGCACTAAATCAATGGAAGCCGGCACTCCCTCAAGATCATAGGTGGAGCTGGAGGCCGTGTACAAGGCGAGAGCATGGTTGGCCATCTTGGGCTTAGGCTTGAGAGTGCTAAGTGGAGGGAGAGAAGAATGCTCTGCCTCTTCCACCCATGCACTGCCCATGATAGCGGTCAACTCCTTGATAGACTCTCTAAGAGATTCTTTGTCTAATGGTTCAAGAGGAGTGACTGGAACTGGTGGCCTCTTTTGGCATGAGTACTTCAAGGTGTTTCTGAATTCCTCGAAAAGGTCACCCTCAAAATACGGAAGGTCCGAAGGTTAGAAATCTTCCTTCGGAACTTCTGGTTCAAGCGAGGGTCTCTCTAAGGGTGTTATAGGTTTAGCTTTAGCCGAAGAGACTTCCTCGTGTTTCAGCTCGGGTTCTACATGGAGGGGTTCTAGCGGAGGATGGTTCTCTAGAATGCAGTCTAGGAGAGCTTCTCCTTCCGCCGTGGTTTTATGGGTAAACGAACCTCCGACAGCTATATCGAGCTATAGGGTAGATTCCTTGCTAAGCCCTAACCAGAAGTGTTGTAGAAGCACATGGTTGGGAATAGACAAGTCTGAACCAGATCTTGTTAAAATTGAGAATCTGTCCCAGGCTGCACCTATGGTTTTCTTCTCTTTTTGTTGAAAGTTGAGGATCTCTTGTCATAAGGCAGCAATTCGGGATATAGGGAAGAACGCAAGATAGAATATGTTCCTTAGTTCTTCCCAATCGCCAGCTACCTTCCCTACGTTGTGGGCGTACCATTGTTTCGCCCTCTCATCAAGTGAGAAAGGAAACAACTTCCACTGAAGTGTTTCTTGTGACATGCCTGAAATGGTTAGGCAAGCACAGAGCTGCTCAAACTCCCATAGATGATGGTAGGGGTTTTCATAATCCAACCCCAAGAAGGTTTGTTCTCGAACCATGGCTATAAAGCCAGGGCGGAGTTCGTAACTAGAAGCTGTGATTGGCTTCGATGATTATGGTGGTTCTACGAAGTCGCCCTTGGGAGCAGAAAGGTTTTGAATGGTAGGTTGCTCCATTGAAAAAGGGTAAAAAGAAAAGAAAGGTAAAAACAAAGGATACATGGGTAAACTAGGTTCGAAGACTAAAACGACAACCGTCTCCCTAGCAACGGCGCCAGAAATGCTTGTTGATGCTTCTTAGCGTAAGCAGAAAAGCCCACAAGCGCATGGAAGTATCGTTATAGCATTTCACCCGGTGGTATTCAGGGTATCGTATTTCCACGAGGAACGGAGGTGTAAGTAGTCTTTTAGCTAGTTTGTCCAAGAGAACAAGAGGAAGGATAACTCGGGTAGTGAGGTTCTTCTAAAGATCAAAGAACCTCAGAGAAGGTAACTTTGCTACTATAAGCTTACTTCGGGCAACGACTTACACTTGGTCTGCTAAGTGATACCGGCCTACAGCTCTACGCCATATCCAAACGTGGGGGATTACAGAGGATGGACAGGACTGTCACCACCTGCCGCCTACCCCTCAACTGGAGGATACGAGGCAAACGAAGGTGACTTCTAGCTTAGACACCACGTCTACGCTATCGATCACTACTCTAGTGTTGGCTAGGAACTTCCGTCTTTATCAGAAGTCCCCTACTAGAGTATTCGCCCTAGGGACGAATGACGAACCCGCAAGCTTGTAAGAACAAACATAACTTCCTTAAGAACTCGAAATCAAAAGATGAACACGAACGTCTTACTTCAAGTAGCAAGACGAACGTAGAGGTACAAGTGTAGAGGAGGAAGACAATAAGTCCGGCACTCCGTCCACCCGATGTACAAGGCTTGCCGAGTACAAGAAGTAGAGGGAACCGTTACTCCGCTATTCCTCTCACTCTTTCCTCACTCACTCCCTATTCTAGTCTAGTTAGAAGCTAATAGAAATGTAGGTGCTCTCGCTCTTCTTCTCCAAGTGTATGATGATCAATGGAATGAGGGGGTCTTCTTATATAGCTTGAGGAGATCGGTTTGGTGAAGTTTTTTTTTGGTAAGCACCCATGCAACCGACCTCCTGGTGCATTGAATGCACCGCCTGAGCAAGGTGGGGCCAGGCTGAGCTAGGGGCGGTGCGGGCGCACCATGGGTGCGGCCGCACCCTGGGCTGCTCGCCTGGCCACCACCCTCGGCATGTGGGCTTTTGGCTGGGCCTGGACCCCTACCACGTTGGTGTTCTGCCCAGAAATGGAGTTGGATGGGCTTTCCTTTGTGTTTTGCTTGAATGCGTCTTCTCGGTTGCGCATTTTAGTATATTTTCACGTATTGCCCTGCAAAACATATACATATCAAAACTCGTAGAGAATATGAGTCGAAAGCCCTATTTCTAAGTTTTGGTTTCCATATTTGTTCGTTTTTGTTTTAAATGTTGTCGATAAAAATATGAGTTAAGCATCGCCAACAATCACTGCTAGCCAAGCGATGCTAACTACTTCCTGCAAGCCAGCCTACAAGCCAGGATCAGCTAGAGAATAGGACACAAGCACTAGCAGTTTGACTTACAACTAACTAACTAAAGGAGTTGATCCTACTTCTATCTAACTGACGCCTGTAGAATCGGTCGTTAACCATCAGCATAAGCTAAATTTTAGCGAAACAAACGAGCCAAATTTCGCCGATCCTAGTCATGTGACGAGATCAGCTGCAGCAGCTACGACTACTGAGCGACGTGCCTGTCCGTGCACAGGACCATATACATGTATGTAGGAGTATTATACAATCTTGCTAGCTAGCTAATGTCAAAGCGTGACCGAGGCAACGTAGGCGCGAAATTGACTTCGCGCCATGCGTTGTGTTGGCATCTAGCCTGGCCACACCATGTTCAAAGTTCCATAGCATGCACGTTGACACCAGACACGGCTCAGCAGCAGCAGCCGCTAGCACCTAGTCAACGATGGTGGATTTTAACTGGGCTTATTTTATTATTAATTTCATTTTAACAAATAAATTCTAATGCTCGTATATATTAAATGTTAAGTGCATTAAAGTCTTGCATTTTAACTAAATGCTAACTCCAATAATGTGGCTTGTGTGTATGTTGTGAAGTTGAGAGAGACGAGGAGCGTGTTACACGTACACGTGTGCTAAGCTGTGAGCGTGATGGTATAGGCTCTTTTTTTTTTGACTAGGAGATTCATTCATTGTTCAATCCCGGGATTACAATATATATGAGGACACAGAACCGAGATACAGGTCGGTATCTGAAGCCACCACCCAACCTATGACCTACTTAACTAATACATGTGCTACTTTGTTACAAGTTCTATTTAATGAAAGAGAAACAAAAAGCTTGGAACAATGATTTCAAAAAAAAAAAGCTTGGAACAAAGTGCTCATCTCTCGGATCTCCTTCAAGATCGACACCACGCTAGAGCGTTGATTCTCGCCTGCAAACCACAATTTCAGAAGCTCTTGGCAATCAGCTTCCAGGCATAGCCGCTAGCACCGGCCCATCTCGGCACGCAAGTGCCTCCATGGTTAGTGCATCAAGACTGTTTGCGTACCACTTAGCGCTGCCCCTGAGAAAGGCACCATTGTCATCTCGAATCACGGCACTCGTTGCTCCTTGCCAATGTTCTTCATAGAAAGCAAATCTTCAGCATTGCATTTCAGCCAACCGGACGGCGGACGCTCCCAGCGCGGCTTAGCTTTCCTTACCGTGGTCACCATCAAGGGTTGCGCACTTGCGCGAGCCGCCACAAATCAAAGGCCATATCCGCTGCCCACTGGAGTGCTTTCTTGACCGACATAGACTGCTCTCCATGTCTCCTCTTGTTTCTCTACATCCACAACGCGAGGAGGGCTAGGTTTTGCCACTTGGGATGATTGATGGAGCCATCAAATGAGATACTACGGGACAAACGTTTCTAGAGTTTCTGTCCGTTACTCTATACGATTACTCCATCTTGGTAACGCCGTTAGCATCCAAGTGCATTCCCCGTCTCCCTACTCCTCTACTTGCGCACAAAAGAAGCTAAATGCCTAAGTCTCGTGCGTACGACAATCCAGAACCACCACGCCTCAATCTTTGCTGTTGTTGTTTTTGTTGCTTCTGAGCGTTCCCGTTCCGGCTTCTGCGTGCACATAAATCTGGAGAGTAGGCTCTGAAACCGACTGTGACACCTACTCGGTTGTGCGGACGATGAGCACATTTCGCATGGCTGCTCGTGTTCCTGGCGGTGGAGGCGCGCGTCTACTTCCCGGCGACATTCAGACGATCCAGCTCTCACCTCTACTTCTCGACATTATTCCGGCGACCAGCAAATGACTACTTTCTGGAGGACGTTCGAGGGACTGCGCAACTTACTATGTCAACTAGTAATACTCTACGCATTGCGATCGTCTCATGGTATACCTTTGTTTTTGTTGGATTTGTATTTGTTTTCAGTATGTTGACCATCGTCTTTGCAAATACGAGCAGATCATACAAGCACATTATGATATTACAAATATTTTGTTTTGGGGTTAAAATTATGTCTAAATTTGAATATCTAATGACAATCATACGTTCATGAATCAAGAAAGGTACAAGGCGGATCGGCATCGTGAAGAGTTGAATCCAGCAATCTTAGTTTTCTCGACAACTACCAAAAACTCTGTCCTTATTGCATCGGTTTATACAAAAGAATAACACTGCTTGCACCGAAACAACAAAATGGTGACAGGTTGAGAGCATCTACTTTTCTTCCACGAAAAAGAGAGTAAGTCCAAGAGACTCTCTAAATTCTTCATAATTATCAGGAATAGAGATTTTAATGAAAAAAAATCATCTAACAAACTTTTCAGTTGGTTGTCCAAATATAACCATCTTTTATTCCGAATATCCAAATATAGCCGTCTCTTATTCCGGATTTCTCGCTAGCCAAAGATAGGAAACGAGAATGATTTTCTAGAGTGCAAACAAGATATAAAAAAAACTGTTGAAAAGTGCAAAAATATAGAAATAATTTTTATATAAATGACTCTCTAAACAATGATTTAGAGAGTGGGCTTTAGAAAGAGTCTTAGAGATCATCTGTAACTAAAAGTTGTAGCCAGAACAAAATTGGTACTCCACTTGCTGCCATAAAAAACGCCCCAGGGGAGTAAAAAGAAAGAGCAAAATTTTCGTCTCCTACCTCGAGGAGACGAAACTGAAGCAAACTCTCAACTAAACAAAAGTTTGAGGGAACTCAACTACGCAAGAGACAATTAACTAACTGAAGCAAACTCTCAAGAGCGGAACAAAATTGGAATCGGGCGAGCAAGCAAGCAAGCAAACGGACGATCGTGTCGCTAGGCGATCACGTCAGCTCCCCTGCTCCCCAACCTTGTCGTCTCTGCTGCTATCGCCAGCGCTGCTCGCCGCAGCCGGCGGCAGCACGGTCGTCCCGCTGCTCCCGCCGGCGCCGTTGCTGCCGCTGCCGCTACCGCCTATGTACGACTTGATCGCCGCCGCGAGCACCGCGGTGAAGTTGGGGTCGGACGCGATCACGGCCGCCGCGCTGACGGTGTCGCCCGCCGCGTCCGCCTGCGCGGCGGGGGCCTTGGAGGAGGGGTCGTACAGCTTCTGCCCGAACAGCTGCGTCGTCAGCGGCATCGGGGCGTCGGCGAGCGCGGCCTGGAGCTGGGAGGGCTCCGTCCCCGTCGCCCGCGCCTGCGCCGGCGCCGGCTGCGTGAGGTCCAGCGTCACGGTGGGGAACGGCGCCGACGCCGAGATGGTGGCGACGTTGGAGGAGCACGGCAGCACGGCGCGCGCCAGGAAGTTGGACCCGGCCATCAGGCTGCCGCCGTCCGCGCTCGGCATCGACCCGGACAGCAGCATGGACGCCGCCGCCGCCGTCGTCGACGCCATCGGCATCGCCGCCGGCGGCAGCGGGTGGTTGTGGTGCCCCTCGTACGTCGTGATCACCACCGTCGTGTCCTCGGCGCATCTCTGGACCTGCCATCACACACCACACATGCATGATCAGCAACGTGCCGAACCCAAAATGTTCAGACGACTCCACCGACCACTACTGCCAACTTGTGGCTCGATCGACCCATCGTTCAGCAGCACAGCATACCTGCTTGCGGACCGGGCAGCCGGCAGCCATGGTGCAGCGGTAGTACGCGCGGGGGCAAGGGTTGCCCTTGGCCATCTTCTGCCCGTACTTCCTCCATTGGCACCCATCATTGATCTGCGTACCATCAAGAACAAACATTTCATTTTCAACAACAACTCAGTAGCAGTCCACAGTCAGAACTCAGAAGCGAACACTGGCAGCCTAGCGTACCATGGGTGCCTCGGAGCGGGCCCGGACGGAGACGCGGGCCTTGCGCATGGTGGCGGCCTCGGGGAGGGACTCGGGGCCCTTGGCGGGGAGGAACTTATGCACCTTGTTGGAGAGCCAGCCCTGCTGCGTCGCCAGGTAGTGCGGCTGCGGCGGCTCATCCGCCCGGCTGCTGCTACCCATCTCGTGGGCGAGGTGCTGCTGCTGGTGGCCGTGCTCGAACGCCGGCAGCGGCATCAGGTCCTTGCCACTGACCATGAGCCCGGGCTGCGGCGGCGGCGGTTCCGCGTTGCTGGTCGACCCCGAGCTGTCGCCGCCGCGCACTGCGTACGAGCCCATGGAGCGCAGCGGGTCGTCGGGGGCGGTGCCGATGCTGCTGATGAACTGCCGCGGGAGCAGGTGGCCGCCGCCGCTCCCCTCCTGGTCCTTCGTCTCCGGAACGACGTTCATCAGCTGGTGGTGACATGAACATGATGGTACGATCGCAGCAAGTCGCAACACAACAACAGTCTCGACCGGTCAGACGTTGCCTCGCTTACATTAGCTACTCGATGGATGCATGCATGGATCGACGACGTCCGTCCTTTCGAGGATCTGGTACGTAACGTACGTTATTGACTATCGAGTTTACCTCATGGCCTGGAGCTCCGCGAAGAAGGGCTCGATGGTTATTGGTCCTTTGCTGCTGCTGCTGCAGTGTAGTGTAGACCGGCATCTGCATCTGGAAAGCATTGTACTTGAGGGTCAGCCTGCTGACAAAGTCCTTGAGCTGCTTGTTCTCTTCGTTCAGGCGCCCAAGCTCGGATTTTGCCAGTGCCAGCTGGTCATATAAATACACATTTATTTAGTACTAATGTAGTATAACAAGAGAGACTAAACAAAAGGAATAAATAAGATTTTTCATTTTTGTTTGTTTCTCTCTATCTAGTATCTACAGTGTGTGTCTGGTAGTGGACTAGTCGTAGCCATATCCACATGGGACTGAGGCCAGTTAAGGTTTGACTAAACTTGCATGCAGAATTGGCGCATCTGATCTGATGAAATCGAGTTTAATTTCCAAGAACAGGCAGTGAGTGATGGTATGTATTCACAGTCAAGTACTAGAAACTAGGCAAATGCATGGATCACGGCTCGTTGGTGATTTATTTCGCTCACCTCAGCTTTGGTCTCCCTGTGATCGACGTTGTCGGACGAGACGCCGTCGTCGACGGTGGACTCCTCGCTCCTGATGCTGCTCTTCTTCCCGCCGACGTGGTGCAGACCCATCTGAAAACCGAGCCGGCCGGGCCGACCAGCCGTGCGCGTCAGGGAAAAGTAGAAAACCGCCGATCCGACAGACTAGGAGGGGATGGGAGGAAAAGCAAAAGGAATTTGAATCGATTCGCGAGAAAAGGGGGTTACGTACGTTGATGGTGAGGTCGTCTTCCTTGATGCCGTGCTCGTCCGACGGCACAAAGGCGGCGAAGGCGGCGTCCTTCCTCTCCCTTTTCTCCTTCTTGAAGAAGTCCATCTCGCCCGCCGCCACCCGACGGGGCAGGTGGTGGGCCGCCTCCGCGTCGCCGTACTCGTACCCCAGCGCGGCGGCCGGGAGGAACGCAGCGGGCGCCCTGGGCGTCTCCCTATCGGCGCCGCCGTTCATCCTGCGCTTTCCCAGATAGGAGGACTCCATGATGAGGTAACGACGACGACGGGCGAGGGAGCGGGGGTGGACGGGGACGGAGGGGAGATCGGTGGAGAGGAACGGGGACGGCAGGGCAGGGGCGTATAAGAAGGACCGGGGGGGCGCACACGTGGCGAGGCCTGGCCCTGGGCTCACCGATCTGAGTCCATCTTTATAGGCAGTGCTGGTGACCATTGACCAGGGGGCACCTGGGCAGGGCAGGGCGGACTGGGCGACTGGCGGTGGGGAGAGGAGGATGGCAATGCAATGCATGCAGCCGCGCGGTCGCCTCGGCCCCAGTCGCGCACGCACTCGCGAGGTCCGGATGTCCCCAGTCCATGGGGAATGAGTGAATGACTGGGAGGGAGAAAAGGGTGGTGGTCAGGTCGTGGACGGGCGGTGGTCAGGTCAGCTCCTGATCCGAGGAAATGGTCAGGTTAGCTGCGTGACTGCCATTTACTGGCTCCTGGGCTGCATGGACTAGCGATCAGCGCGTGCGACCGTGCGTCGTCGCGCTCTGCCATTTCTGGGATCGGGAGTTCGGGACCATGTAGTTTCAGTTCAGGTATTGACTGAGCAAATGCGCAGCTGCACCACCAGTCACACGGACAATCGGTTTTGACTTTTTAAAAAAAACAAAAAAAATCTCATCTCAATGCTTTTCCATGGGACTACGGATACGGATATGTCGTTTGGTTGGTCTGCAGCCCAAGTGCCCGAAATCTGACGCCGGGAGCACACGCAATGTTAGACAAGGTTGTCGGAGTTTAAACTAAACAAATCCTTTGTACATTTATTTTGTGCACGTCTTTTTTTGAACGAACAAGCACTCATATCATTTTTATTAACATTGCAGGGAAAACACAAGTAGATAGCCCTGAGAGGACACCTAAAGAAACAAAATTGAGATACAAGATAACAAACTATATGCATAAAAGGAAACTATTGGCTAACAATCAAGACGGTCAAAAACTTTGCACCAGCTAAACCCAAGCCCATGCCTCTTCTTTGATCTTTTGGACGAGGTCTAGCGCCAACGATTCTTTTCGCTAAAATGTGCATGAAGTCCTCTCTTTGCAAATCTCCCATATAGTCCCATTTACTAGAAGCAAGAGGGAACGGAGACTCTTCCGTGGGACCCCGGGCAAAGACCCAACGGTCATCCACAAACCCTTGACGGAGGCGGAAGAGGGTAACTACGGCTCAAGTTAAGGCAGGGATAACCAGATGGCATGCAACTACAGATGTGCCTAGAATAACAACATTCCATAAGATTGCTAAAAAACGGCATTCCATAAGATGTGGTGTGCCATCTCCGAGACAATGCCGACAAAGGGGTCAAGAAGGGTTTTTTTGGCCAACCACGGACCTCTAGTTGATTCATCGTCCAAACACGATGACGTATGATGAGCCAGGAACAATGTCCTCACAACAAAAAGGATAGAGAGAGTGTGTGATTAGCTGTCGTTGCATTACTTCGGTAATTCGGTCACAATAACATGTCATCTAGGACAAGATTTTATCAAACTTTAAATACTATAAATATCAATAACTTGTAAATTATTTACTTTGAGAACTTGAAAGATGTATATGTACAATTGTATGGTAAAATAATTACAAAATCTCATAAATTCAAACAGTTGCAACAGTACAATCTAGAAAAGTGATTACTGACCAAAAGATATGCATAAAAAATCATGCAAAATCATGTCTCAACTTCATTTTTATAAGAGAGTACCATGCTATTCTGAGAAGTATTGGCTTAGAGATTGACTTAAGCTGGAGCATCATTTTTGCGGTGGCTAACATGACTATTGTACCCCATAGAGGACATTGTAAGAAAAATAGACCCTAGGCCCATTTACTTTGGATTTTGGTGTTTGATGACCAACACGACCAAATTGGACTAATGAATTTGCAAGTGATTGTTTTGTAGTTCAATAGGGTGCAAGACGTGACTTGAACGAAGGCGACGTGATGATCCGATGATCAACACCATAAGCAAGACCCTAGGAGCACAAGAGAAGACCCAAGATATCAAGCAAAGTCCAAGCACGAAGATAGGAACCAAGACGTACGCAAGATCGCGAAGAAACGAGCTCACAGAGGTGACTAGACGCTGGTGAAAAGTGACCGGACGCTCCGATCAAGAGGCTCGGCAACAGCAGGCGTCAGCAGCAGCGACCGGACGCTGGACCGGACGTTGAGCAGCAAATTGACCGGACGCTGAGTGCCAAAGTCAGGTCAACATCAGTAAGGTTCCAGAGAGCAGTTTTCGTGACCGGACGCGTCCAGTCAGTGCTGACCGGACGTTGGTCAGAGTCCGGTCAGTAGCAGAAAAGCAGGATTTTGTCCCCAACGGCTACTTTCTCAGTGGGGCTTATAAATAGACCCCACAACCGGCCATTTGAGATGTGTGGAGCTAAGGAAACATATCAAGGGTGTTGATACATCATTTTAGTGATCTCCACTTGCATAGTACTTAGTGATTCATTAGGTGATTAGCGTAGGTGCTTTGCGAAGTGCTTAGGTTGATTAGACCACCGCTTATGCGCTTGCTCTAGGTTTAGGCCTAATGTTTAGTGAGGTTTGCATACCTCTTACCACTCGGTGCTTGCGCGCACCATCGTTGGACATCGGAGGGGCTTATAGTCTTGCGAGATCACACCAACCGCGGTTGTGGTGTGGCCGCCACCGTGTACCGGAGGGAACAAGGCCCGCAACGTTTTGGCCGAAAGCTTGATAGTGAAGACGGCGGGGAGCATCCGAGAGAGGCTTGCCGGAAGACACGTCGGAGACCCACTTACGCGTGGGGAAGGCCCGACCAGGAGCTTGGCCCTTGCGAGGGATTCCTTGCGAGGGGCTCCAACAAGGACTAGGGGGAAGCTTGAGCGCTTCTCGATACCTCGGTAAAAATACTAGAGTCGTCGACGGGAGTTTGCATATTTCTACCTTGCTCTTTAGCTTCCGTATTTACATTGATTACTTTACTCCTTTTGTGGTAGAGATAGCAATACACTAGTAAAATCATAGTTGCACATTTAGATAGTTTATCTTTTGCATAGGTTTTGCTAAGGTTAGAAAAAGAGGCCATAGTTTAGAGTTAGAATTTTAAGTTGCCTAATTCACCCCCCCCCCCCTCTTAGGCGTCATGGTTCCATACAAGTGGAATTAGAGCCGGTTGGCTCAATTTGGACCTTTGGCTTAACCATCGTTGAGCCAACGCTTTTTTAGAGTAATTGGGAAGGATACCTCTAGGCCTCCGCACTTTGACGGCACTAACTTCTCCTATTATAAAGCTAGAATGGCTTGCCACCTTGAGGCGGTTGATTTGGGTGTTTGGAGAGTCACTCGTGACGGGATGAAACCCATTAAGAATCCCAATAAACCCACGAAGAGTGAAGAAAAGGAAATTCATTTCAATGCTAGAGCTAAAAATTGCTTGTTTGAATCATTTAGTATGGATGTGTTTAACCAAGTGTTCACTTTAAATATGGCACACGAAATTTGATTAAAACTTTAAGAGCTCCATGACGACACATCTAATATCCGTGAGCAAAAACATTGTTTAGCTAAACAAAATTATGATTCCTTTACAATGAATGATGATGAGCTTGTTCGTAATATGTATTCTCGTTTGAATCTAATTATCAATGAGCTTCATTCAATAGGATTAACAAAGCTAGATGATGCAGACATCGTGAGGAAGATCATCTCCGTGCTACCACAAAAGAAATATGCAAGCATCATCACCATCCTTCACAACATGAAGAACTTGAGCACCATGACCCCAGACATAGTCATTGGCAAGATAGTGGCATTTGAAATGCCACGTAAGATGGATCAAGACAAAGCCTCTTGATCGAGCAAAGGCAAAGCTCTCGCATGTAGCGAGAAAAAGAAGATGAAGGGCCAGCAAGTTGAGACAAGCTCAAGATCAAGCTCCTCAAGTGAAAATGAAGAAGAAGATGAGGACGATGATGATGATGATGAAGATTCAAGTGATGATGATCAATCTTCCTCCACCACCTCTGACCTTGATGAAGAATCAATCAAACTTATCAACAAGGTGGAGAAGATGATCCAAAGGCTTAATGTCAAGGGTGTGCCCATCCAAATTCAAGATATCATCTTCACCAATCAAAGAAATGAGCAAAGAAAGAGAGGATGCTATGGATACGACGAGTTAGGGCACTTTGTGGAAGTTTGTCCAAACAAGCCACACCTAAGACAAAAAAGAAGGCATGCAAGAACCAAGCCCTCACATCAATAAGATCATGGGATGATTCTTCAAGTGAAGAAGAACACCATCACAAGAGGCGAGGCCGCAAGCACTCATCATCAAGCTCTTCTCGTGTGTGCCTTATGGCACGAGGTAACGAAAGCTCATCCTCTAGTGAAAGTGATAGTGATGATGAAATGCCTTCTTATGATGAAATTGTGCAACAAAATCTTAATTATGCTAAAGTTTACACTAGTCAACAAAGGAAGCTGAAAAAATTAAAAGAAAAGCTAGATAGTTCACAAGAAGCATATAAAACTTTGCTTGAACAATATGAGACATTTGCTAATCTCAATATTGAACTATCTACTAAAATTGAGCAACTTAAGGCTAGTGCAACAACAAATGCATGCACAATCAATGATGAGCAACTTCTAAAGAAAATGAAAAATTAAAAAGAAAAGTTAGCTAGCTCACAAGATGCTTATAAAAGTTTGCTTGCTAAAATGGAAACCATGTACAAACATTGTGATGAGTTAACAAATAAAGTTGCTAATCTTGAAGCCGTTAGTAAAACCCCCACCAAGGCATCTAAAAATAAAAGTTCTATCTTTAACATGTCTAAAAAGGATGCCTCTACTTCTTATAATGATTTATGTTTAGACTCATCTTTGTGCAACCAAGTTTGTGTTGAGAAAGTTGTTGTAGATACATGCACACAAGAGGTTGCAAAGGAGAATGAGCAACTCAAGCAAGAAGTAGCTCGCCTCACCAAGGACTTGACTCAAGTGAAAGGCAAGGTGAAGCAAGCCCAACTTCATCAAGATAACACCGTCAAAGGAGTGAAGAAGCTTGATGAAGGACAAACTGTGGTTTGCTACGTGTGCCACAAGGAAGGTCATAAGTCCTATGAGTGCAAGGTGAAGAATGAGGGAGGAGCAAAGAAGAAAGAGAAGAAGCAAACAAGCAAGCTCTCCAACACCTACACCAACAAGGTAGACAAGAAGGCCTCCACACCATACTTGTTAAAGAAAAATAAAAATGACAAGGTGGTATCCATCAAGGTGAACAAGCAAGCCAACAATGGGATCAAACGCTTTTGGGTGCCAAAGGAAATTATTTCCAACATGAAGAGCACCAAGAAGGTTTGGATCCCGAAAGGGAAGTGAGAAGTCCGATGGACTTCAGGGAATTTGGAGACTTGGCAAAAGTATATGTGCATTTCATGGGGTGCATCATTATGGATAAAGTCATTGCCAAGTGGGTTAGTGAATACTATGGACCCAAATTCCTCTTCCCATGTTAGGTAACTAGATATTATTACTTTAAATTGGTATATTTAAACATCTAGTTACTTTTCATGCCTATGTTTGTATTTGCATGCTTATATCCTTTGTCATGCATACACTAGGTATATCTTATGGTAGGCTTGCTCGGTTTCATTCTTAACCCTTGGAGCAAACCTACATGGTTTAAAATTGTTTAGAAGCACGGCACATAGCATGTCTTTCGATTGTTCATCTAATATGTGCCAAAGTCCAAATTGTAGATAATTTCTCCTGAATATCGTCTTCGAAAATGACTCTCACACTCATGCGATGTCATCTTTCAAGTGGTATTTTTTATTCCAAAATCAATGTGTATGTGTCCTACAAGTATTCCATACTTGTGTGAATAAATTTAGGGAGAGGTTACTCTATAAGTTGGATGCTTTGAGACTAACATCTTTTCAAGCTTATCATGTGTGCAGTAGTCTCATTGCAAGAAAAATGGAGTCCCCAGAGTTAAGCATCATACTTCAAATATCCACCACCAATTGCAAGTGGTAGAAATCAAATTGATTTTCACATATGGTATTTCTAAACCGATATCATCATGTTGATTTCATTTTGATATTTATATGCTATCTCCATGCATTATATAGATTAAATTCCCTTGAGCATTAATTTACCAATTATGCATATGCTTTGCCTTCTACCATATGTATGCATATATTTAGGGGGAGCTTAGTCTATATAATGTGAGAGTCAAATTTTGTGACCTATTCCACTCTACATACAAAGGATCACAAAGTTTGACCCTCCCTTGTGCTACTAATGTCTTCCTTTTCGGTGTTTGGTTCCAAAGGGGGGGAATTTAAAGGACCAAAAGCAAGCAGTAATTTGTAGGACCAAAAGCTAGATCATAATAATTTATAAGCAGTAATGGTCTATAAGTGGTAATGGTCCGAGAAAGGGAGGATATTGGATTATGGATTAGTCTATGTAACGGGGAGATTTTGTAGGAAGCCAGGCTTAAATCCATAATACCACATGGGGATTTTTGCAAGGGCAAGATAAGTTTTCAAGTGGTATCTTTTAGTCTTACAAGTAGTATCTTTTAGCATCATATAACCTTGTCCCTTGCATTGCATCCTAGCAAGTAGAGAGTTTTTAAAATTCCAAATTTTTATTATTTGCTTGCTTTGGTTGTGTTGTCATCAATCACCAAAAAGGGGGAGATTGTAAGGAAAATGAACCCTAGGCCCATTTACTTTGGATTTTGATGTTTGATGACCAACACAACTAAATTGGACTAATGAATTTGCAAGTGATTGTTTTGTAGTTCAATAGGGTGCAAGACGTGACTTCGACGAAGGCGACGTGATGATCCGATGATCAACACCATAAGCAAGACCCTAGGAGCACAAGAGAAGACCCAAGATATCAAGCAAAGTCCAAGCACGAAGATAGGAACCAAGCCATACATAAGATCGCGAAGAAACGAGCTCACAGAGGTGACCGAACACTGGACCGGACGCTGGTGGAAAGTGATCGGACGCTCCGATCAAGAGGCTCGGCAACAGCAGGCGTCAACAGCAGTGACCGGACGCTGAGCAACAAAGTGACCGGACGCTGAGTGCCAGAGTCCGGTCAACATCAGTAAAGTTCCAGAGAGCAGTTTTCGTGACCGGACGTGTCCGATCAGTGCTGACCGGATGCTGGTCAGAGTCCGGTCAGTAGCAGAAAAGTAGGATTTCGTCCCCAACGACTACTTTCTCAGTGGGGCTTATAAATAGACCCCCCAACTGGCCATTTGAGACATGTGGAGCTAAGGAAACATATCAAGGGTGTTGATACACCATTTTAGTGATCTCCACTTGCATAGTGCTTAGTGATTCATTAGGTGATTAGCGTAGGTGCTTTTGCGAAGTGCTTAGGTTGATTAGACCATCGCTTATGTGCTTGCTCTAGGTTTAGGCCTAGTGTTTAGTGAGGTTTGCATACCTCTTACCACTCGGTGCTTGCGCGCACCATTGTTGTACATTGGAGGGGCTTGTAGTCTTGCGAGATCACACCAACCGCAGTTGTGGTGTGGCTGTCACCATGTACCGGAGGGAACAAGGTCCGCGGCGTTTCGGCCAGAAGCTTGATAGTGAAGACGGCGGGGAGCATCCGGGAGAGGCTTGCCGAAAGGCACGTCGGAGACCCACTTGCGCATGGGGAAGGCCCGAGGCTATCCACGGAGTTACCTGATCGGGAGCTTGGCCCTTGCGAGGGATTCCTTGCGAGGGGCTCCAACGAGGACTAGGGGGAAACTTGAGCGCTTCTCGATACCTCGATAAAAATACCAGAGTCGTCGACGGGAGTTTGCATATCTCTACCTTGCTCTTTAGCTTCCGCATTTACATTGATTACTTTTACTCCTTTTACGGTAGAGATACCAACTGTCGGTGTTTCGGACCGGGGGTCCTCAACCAACTAGTGAATTTATCCTGCGTGTTCCCAATTCCAGATGGTGATGCAAAGAGACACAAGGTTTATACTGGTTTGGGCAATTCGGGCCCTACGTCCAGTCTAGGAGATCGATCTTGTATTTCTCGCACTGAAATGCTTGTTGTAGGGGGTTACAAGCTAGGTGACAGAGGGAGTTAGTCCCAGGTCTCGGCGAGGTGTGGTGTGGGCTGCTTGAGACGTTGCTCTCAGGCGGCTGGGATGTGTGTGTGTGTGTTACAGGGCCTTCTTCTCCGTGAGTCCCCCCTAAAATGGCCCAAGTCCTCTCCTTTTATATCCTGAAGGGAGGACAAGGACGGTACATGTGCTAACTATATGGTGTCGTGTGAATAGAGGCGGCATGTCCGGGCCCTATAGCCCATTCCTATGGCGGCGCGGTCGTCGGAGTGGTCCGTCCTTGGAGCGCTGGGGCGATGTGCTGGTCACATCTGACCCTGTGCGTCATGGGAGCTCCTGGGCTGCCTCGGAGCGGGTACGGCGGTTAGGGTGCGGATCGCTGTGGATTGACTGTGCGCGAGGCCGAGGCTTGGTCGGTGCCGAGGCCAAATTGTGGTGCGGGGTCTCGGCAGACGTGAATCCTGAGATGGCCAAGACCCTAGTGCAGAGTGCCGAGGCCTGGAGGGAGCGGTTGATCTGGTATGCCGGTTCGGAGGCGATGATGACCTAGGCGAGGCTGCCCATGTCGTGTTGTTTTCGAGGTGGGGATCGCGGGGCACAGTGTAGTGTTGGCGCTGATCGTAGGCACAGCGTCAGGATACAGTGACCGGTAATCCCCACCGTGCCCTGTCTCAGCTGGTATGGCGCTGATGCGACCTTACGTCCCGTCGACCATTCCGCGGTGTCAAGCCATCGTCCAGCTGAGATTGCGGGAGTGGTTGACGTATTAATGGGACATGATGTGCTGTCGGGAAGATCGGTCGAGGCGGGGGTGACGGGCTATGGACAAGCCGGCCTCGAGCAATACGGAGAATGAGGCCTCACGCGAGACAGAGATTGGACTCCTTGCCGAGGCCTTCCGTGAGAGGCCTCGCGCGAGGCGGAGATTGCGTCAGGATGCCGAGACCTCCTGTGCGAGGCTCGAGGCGAGGCGGAGAGCCTGGTGGGCTCGGACGTGGCCGGTGATGAGCCCATGGCTTACCTTCTAGCTTTGTTTTTTATGGGACTTAAGTGACCCTTTTGATGTACGCTCGGGGTACCCCGTTCTACGGTACCCAACAGTAGCCCCCAAGCCTCCGGGGGAGTGCGTGCACTCTCCCTGAGGGTTTGTCGAGGCTTGGTTTATAGCCGCTCCCGTAGGGATTGTGTTCTGTTTTTTGAGGTTTCGGTGGGTGCGCGTGAGCGCACCCGCCGGGTGTAGCCCCTGAGGCCCTGGAGGAGTGGAGTTACTCCTCCAGGGGCTTTTTTCGTTTTCGTGTTTGAGTGAGGAGTTTTTGTCGTATTTGCCGAGCCCACAAGTGCGAGTTCAGGTCGCGGGGGTCTCGGCGAGGTTGCAGGAAGAGCCCTCTAGCCTCTGCACGGAGTGAGAGGTCCGTCAGGGGTCCCC